>NC_026151.1:5648824-5717891 GCF_000512975.1 Sesamum indicum
GAAGGTGAGCCACATTTTTTCATTCATCAATATTTCTTGCACAAATTCAACATCTATCTATTAATATTATTTCAAGACAATTATCAACCAAAAAGTAAAAAACAAAAAAAAAAAAACAGATTTCAGGACATATTACTATTTATATTTTTCTATACCCAAAATTTTGACAGCATTTGTCAAGAATTTACGAGATAACCGTGGAGTTAGTTGTCTTTTGTCGTTTGTTGAGAGATCGAAAGATGGCAGTTCCACGTTTCTGCTTAGCACAGTCCACGAGGAAAGCCTATCCTCTTTTTTAAAGAGGAAAAGGTACACATGTCCACAAACTGAAGTTTTTATAACGAATTTTAGGAATAGATAAACTTTCCACCGTTGGAATATATTTATAGTCGCGTTCACCTTCTAAAATTGAAAAATGACAAAATATTTCCAATAATACTGACAATATTTGGTTGAATGAAAATTAACCATTTTGTGTTATTATAAAATTTTCATATAAAGTAAATTTTGTTAGAAATATATAATCTTTGTAATTAGTAAAATAACCTCTAACAACTCTATAAATTTACAGTCCTTATTTTTTTTATATAATTGGTTGAAAATTTACAATTTTTATGTTTCTTGTTGTTACACATTTAATATTTAAATGTGTATAAGTTTTTTATAGAATATTGTAAATACTATTCTGGAATTTATAATGTGCTCATATATGTATTGTAATTTATATATATACAATTAATATATGATATTCAATAATTTTGTGTGTGAAGATATGATATATTTTAAATATTTATCAATGTATTTGGATATAAAATATATAATTTTTAAACAACATAAAATTTTACTTTTATAAAATTATATTCATGATAAATATGGTTTCATAATTACTAAAAAAGTTTTAGAAAAAATTTATAATAGATATAAACAATGAATATTGAAATTTATTGTGTTTGAAAATATTTATATATACCATATATGTATATTAAGTATAATAGAAGATGTAATAAAAATTAGGATTAAATATATTTTATACTCATGAATTATGCATGTAGTCGTATTTAGCCACTGAAAATACGAATGATATAACAAAAAAAACTGACAAAATAACTTGGCATTTATAGGACAAAGGCACCTTCTCACTTACCCTCTATACTTTTTATTTTGCTCGCAAATATATATTATATTAAAAAATCTCTCCAGAAGCTACTTTTAGTAATTTTAAAATTAGATAAATTGCATAAAATCCTCATGTGTTTTTAAAATTTAGTTAAAAACCCCAAGTGTTAAGAAATAAGTAAATAACCCCCTGTGTTTTATAAAATACAACAAAAAGACCCCCTCTCCGTTAGAAACTAATGGAGAGTGTGGGACACTCGCCTATTGTGCTATTGAGCTTCATTTTTTGGCCTTTTTTGGGATTACTTTAAGTTAATAATATCCATTTTGCCCCTTTCGTTTACATTTAAATGCATTTTAAAATAGTTTATTAATATTATTATTTTATTTAAATATATTTAATTAATGTAAATTATTTATTGAGTCCAAATATATGATAATAAATTATGCTTATTTATAAAATATATTAATTTAATATAAGAATACCAAAAAAGTATATAATTTTTATAAAAATTAAAATTTAGAATTTAGAAAATACAATACAGTTAATATACTAAAATTCACTTTTTAAATTAAAAATTTATATGCAATATCTAAGTCACTTATAATAATTGTATATTATTAACTTTATTAAATTATTATTAACTTAAATATATTCTATTTATTTATGAATACTAATACATCTCAAAATATTCAAAAATTAATATCAATTATTTTAAGTTATATTTTTATTATAAATAACACTTAAAATAAATATTTAAATTATTTAATATTTAAAACTTAAAAAAAATAATTTATTTTTATTTTATTTAAAAAATTAACTTTTTTTCTTTTCTATCGCCAACCACTATAGTAACTGATGACGGAGGTCGCCCTTCTTCTCTAGTCGGTGGGTGGTCACTGCCCCTTCCAGAAGAGGGGGCGAGGTCACCCCTTTCAGAGCGGGCGATGCGATGTTCCCCCAATCTGGAGACGACACTTCACCTCCTAGAAATACATATATATGTGTTATATTTATATATATATTATATAGTTATATTATATTTTAAATATATATTATATATAGTGTATGTATAGTATATATATAAATATTATAAGTAAAGAAATATATTTAAATTACTTAAAATATGAACCATTAATTGTAAACAATTGAAGATCAATGGTTGATATAAGAAGGGTATAACGGACAAGTCCGTAAATAATTAACGCCAATAGGGTTTACCTAACGGAAGGAGATAGTGTGCAACATTTTGAAAGATACAGAGGGTTATTTCCCTATTTTCTTAACACAGAGGAATTTTTAATTAAATTTTGAAAACACAGGGGATTTTATGCAATTTACCCTTTAAAATTAAAATTTATAGTTTTTTTTATATATTATTTGATATTAAAAATATTTACAAGCTGAGTTAATGCAAATATATTTTATAAATAAATTATTTATGTTAAAAAGTACACTTAAATATGTGTAAATTATATTGTGATGTAACTATATGCATAGTGCATATAATTTTATAAAAACATATGTTATATAACTTATATATTCTATATTCAATTACACATAGACATAATTAATTTATATATATATTATATCATTACTCAAAAAGTTGTAGAATATTATAGATTGATTATATGTATAATTTGCAAATTTTACAGTATATATATATATTTGATGTAATATTTTAAAATTATATTGATAATTATTTTCAAAATAGTTCGATATATATAACAAATACAAGTAAAAATTATGTAATTTATTTCTGAACGAATATGTAAAAATTATAAGCATTGTAAATTTATAAAATTTACACATATTCTAGTCATACATATTATATAAATCATAAATTTGGGTAATGTTTACTTTAAATTAAATTTTCATAATAATTCAAATTATGTTTTTGGAGAATGATTGTAATAAACATATTTTAAGGGGACATGTTGTTACATTTTATAATTTTGGGAGATAAGTGCACTTTATGCATAATTCAGGAGTGTAATATATATTAAATCCTAAAAATTACGATAAAATTAAATTTAATGTGACAACTTTGTAGTATGTAGTTATACTTGTAATTCTATTTTTTTTTTAACATAATCAAATTAATATTTATATAAATTTCAGAGTCTTAATACATGTATAAAAATCCGGACGGGATAATTAGATTTTGATTATAATTATTTGCACAAAGAAAAAGGATAAAAAAACTCCCTATACTCTCGGTGGCCATTTTTTTTTTGAAGTAAGAGCGATGAATTATTATTAATTGAAATAAATCGATTACAATCATTCTTATCGAATACTAATATTTAGCAAAAATCATTTAACAATGATCAATAATATCAAATAAATTAAATCTAACCAACACATATTATTACAGTAGAAATAATACCTACTATGCAGTATAAACAACATCTCACGCATAAGGCGGGGCCTCAACTTCGCCAAAATGACGATGTTGTTTGTGCCAAAAAGTTCTATGGTGTAATAATTTTCATCTAAACCCTAACGAAAGATAGTTATGTGTAATGGAGAATTTTCGGAGGAAACATAAGTGAAATTTTAATTTTTTTTAGAGAAAAATATAATTTTATATTTTAAAAAAAAAGATTTAGGTGCAATTAACCCTAAAATTTTATGCAATTGATCTCACAAAATTCGAAACTAAGGAAGCCAACTGTTTTTGTGCAGTACCTTCAAAAGAAAAGGTCGTAGGAAGGAGTTGGGAACCGATTTTAATTCTATTTTTTTTTAAAAAAAAAAGACAATTCTTTAATTAAATGTAAAATTATATTTTTGGTCATGTAATTATAGATTATTAATACTTTTGGTCCTATAATTTACTCTATTTATATATTTAATTATTTATTTTTTTGACAAATTTTAGTCCTCAACATTTCACATTAATCCGTTTTTGGCAAATTTAGTTCTATATTAATAATTTTGATTTCCTTTACACTGGAATAGATCTAATTTTTTGGTCATATAATTATAGGTTGTTAGCACTAAATTATCAATATAGAACTAAATTGCCAATAAAAGAGCAAACGTGAGATGTTCAGGGCTAAATTTATCTTAAAAAAAAAAGTAAATATGTAAATAGAATAAGTTATAGGATAAAAAATCGTAACGATCTATAGTTATAGAAAAAAAAATATAATTATACCTTAATTAAATGGGCAGCATAGGTGATGTCAACCACTCTCCTACCTACACATAGATTACAATATACAAATCTACATATAAATGAGCAACGCCGGAAAATAACTGCTGCCTACCCACATATTAATTTACAACGTAATGGGTTTCTATGCGCTGGTTTGGTTTGTGTGATAGAATTAAGTATAATAGGATTGAATAGGATGAAAAATGTAATGATAGTTAATTATAGGGATAATTACATTTTTCTTTCTTGAGGTTTGTTGTAATTACGAGTAGAACTCTATATTTTGGAAAATTATGTCTGGACTCCTAAGGTTTGCTTCCGTTCGATCCCTCTGTTAGTTAAAATTTATTGAATTTATTGATATTAATAAAAAAAATCTATATTTACCTCGAATTAACTTATTACTAATTTATTGCATGTCGAATAAATTTATATATAATCAAATTACCCTCATAAGTTTTCACGCTTTAATGCACGTGAGCAAGTATATATTTCATTATGAGGGTAGTTCTGAAAAAAAAAATTATTTCACCTGTAATAAGTCAATCAAGGGTAAATATCAATTTGCATTCAGTTCTTTTATTAATATCAACAAATTCAGTTAATTTTGACCAACAGGAGACTAATTTGTTAAACGAAAGTAAACCTCAAGGGTAGTAGAATTCCCAAACCATAGAGGTTGTACGTATAATTACAGAAAACTTCAGGGGAGGGAAGTGTAATTATCCCTTAGTCCTATCATTCATTATATGTTTTTTGATTTTATGTATTGTGATGAGTGAATCCCATGTGATAATTTAATATGGTATTTGTTGAAAAAAATACTAAGTCTGATTAAGTACCGAAACACCGTTAGGGGTATCCTTTTATAAGTTATTTTCATTTTAGGATAAATTACAGTTACCTCCATTGAGGTTTAACATAATCATGAATACGTCATCATTGTTTGAAAATTGACAAATACATTTCTCAAATTAAAAATAATTAAGGATAATTACACTCCCCTCCCCTGAGGTTTGGTGTAATTACACGTAAACCCTCTATAGTTTGAGAAATTACATCTAGCACCGTTGATGTTTGTTTCTGTCTAACAAATAAGTCCCTCAGTTAGTCAAAATTCACCGAATTTGTTGATATTAACAAAAAAGATCAGACAAATAATTTATATTAAATCCCAATTGACTTATTAATGACTTATTGCAGGTCAAATAATTTTTTTATGATCAAATTACCCTCATACGTTACGCGTTAATGCATATGAAGAGGTTTATTTTCACCGTTATAAGGATAGTTTTAGATTGAAAAAACTGTTGACCTGTAAAAGTAATCAGTCAATTGAGGGTAAATATTAAATTTTTATTCATTCTTCTTTTTGTTAATATCAATAAATTCAGTTAATTTTGGCTAAAGGTAGGACTTATTTATTAGACGAAAGCAAACCTCAGGAATGCTAGATGTAATTTCTCAAACCACATGGGTTCTATGTGTAATTAAATCAAACCTCAGGAGAGGAGAGTGTAATTATCTCAAATAATTATATAGTTGTTAAACGCTAATGTGTAAATTATTACTTTATCCTTGGTGTTTTTTTTTTAAGAAATGAACAAAATATTTAAAAAAAGAAAATGAGTGTTGGTAAAGTAAATTATTAATAAGACATTAATCTATAAAAATATTTTAATAAAATTTAAAAAATATATAAAATTATAATGACACTTTGATCAGTTCACCATAAAAAAAAATGAATAAAAAACTAGGAATGCAACTCAATGATCATTGTTAGAGCAATTTTCAAATCAGAAAGTATTTATAATTTTTTAAACAATAAAGAGTTATTTGTAATTATGTTCAATCTTAAGGGAGATGGCTGTAATTTATGTTCATAATAAAATAAAAATTACTATCACTTTATATATATAAATAATAAAGTCTTTTTAATTTTTTTTTTCAAAAGTTCAAGGTCACATTGTTATTTTATTTTATTTATTCATTATTATTATAGTTATTGTTATTGAAAAGAATTGGATAAAAAGCATTTTGTCCTTTAAATTATTGTTGTTTTGTACTTTGTCATTAATCTTTTTTTTTTTATTTCAATTTGTTATACCAATTACATGAATTTTGCAAGTTACCACTTTCGACCATTTTTCGGTGCCATAAAAATAGTCACATGCAGTGCACATGTTTATATCTTTCTTATTTCTAAAGCACCACTCATGAGTTTGTTAAATTTTATGTTGAATTTTATTTTTTTTTTTATTGTAATAACATGAGCGTTGCATATGGTGAAAAAATGAATCAAATTTGAGATTTTTATGGGGGAAAATAACATATGCATGTTGCATGTGGCCACTTTCTGGTGAAATTTTCCACTGAAAAGTGGTCTGAGGTGGTAATTTGCAAAACTCGTGTAATCAGTATGACAAATTAAAACATAAAAATAAATGTTTAAATGTGAAGTAGGCAAGCGGGCACATTGATTGCCGATGAGGAGTTTGAGTAACGTATAAGTCTCGATGCCTCAGCTCCTTAACGAATCACGTTTTCAAGACAAATTCATAAGAGTTATATGAAATTAAAGTGGAAAATACCTCGCACAATAGGACATCAATCGAGTTACAAGTTACATCAAAACAACAGTAAAAAACGAACCATAATTTGGAAGACAAAATACTTTTACCCAAAAATTTTATACTTATTAGTATATCCTTATAATGGTAAAAGTGCAATTAACCCAAAGAATTGGTGGGCAAGGAAGAGAGGAGAAGAAAAAGAGTGATATTATCATTTTGAAAGAGGTAATATCCCAGGAAGTTGGAACTGTACGCACTGCAATCCCAACAGTATGGAGCCTCTGATATGTGCAGTAGGGCTGTAATACCCGAACACGCTTATCCCTTCCTGCCCGACGGCATGGGACTCGCCATACTTTACTTTAAAACATTCTTCTCTCAACGTCATTCTCATTTCTCTTTTTCGGGAAACGCAAAACGGAGGAATCCTCATGTATTACTATCGTTAGCTCCTCTACGTTTCTCGTGTGAGTTTATATTCATATTAATTATGAATCGTTAAATTGATAATTTATAATTTTTTATTGAATTTTGGTGTAATTATATTTAGATTTTTTGTATTTAGTTTTTTTTTATTAATATCGATAAATTTAGTAAATTTTGATTAATAAATGAAGTTATTTGTTAGACGGAAGTAAACCTTAAAGGTGCTAAATGTAATTTTTTAAATACGGGAGGTCTATGTGTAATTACACCAAATATCAATAGATGATAGTGTAATTATAATGATATCATTATATATCATAATGTATTAATCCAATAATTTACAATTTATGTGTATACAAATTTACACGAGCAGCTTCAAATTTGGCACTATGACTGTGCTTGCTTGTCAAATTCATCCAATAAAATATTTCTTTGATAAAATATGTGATTATTTGTGAGAATTTTTTCATTATATATTTCAGAATAAATTTAAGTAATTAAAAAAATGTATACTGCATAGATTATAATTACTATGTTTTTTTACTTAATATTATTTATACGTCACATCAGTTATAATTTAAATAGGATTGTTGAATGCTTCGGACCGTTGTTTATTATAAAAAAATAAATATTTATTTAGCCAATTAATTTGACTATCAAATTTAGAATTGTTTGATTAGTTCAATAATTAGTGGCAACACAATATAGTTTATTATGTCGTAATAATTGATTATATTGTGGGGAGAGCACAATTGAATTTAAATGAATCCTCACATGAATTTGTTATTTAGAATTGATCGCCTTTCTAGTTTTTAATATTGTTTGTAAATTACATTTTGACAACGTTACATTATTGTTTATATGTCAATGGACGTTTCTTGACTAATCAAAAAGTTAAGGAATGATATGTTGTTAGGTATAACTATGATCATAACCAATTTATCTGTTGTGAACAGATGATGTTTTTGCATTGATGATCAAACTCTTTTAACGGATTTTTTTTTTCTAATAATTTGTTATTGTTAAATGGTTATTATACACGTATCATTAATTATTTATAATAATACTTTTTAATGTAACTTTTTTGTACTAGCGATAAATTTTACAGAATATTCATCATTATTAAAATTAGAAAAATTACTAATGCTGAGGTCCCATGACTAAGTTGAAGGTCATGGATCGAACCCTACCAGACGTGTAGGTATTTGTCTCACTTAATGTAAGTTTATTATAATGTATTTTATCTAACTTAATATGAATTTATTATAATATCAATTTATTGTACTAAGTTTATTAATCGAAACGGTGTGTGTACCAACAACAAAGGCAAAAACAATAAGACAATTATTATTGTGAGAAATACAATTTTTAGTCAATTAATACACATAGTTAGCTCTGCATGGCACTTCCAGACTAATAGATTTCATGTTACGTTAATTTGAGCTTGCTCGATCTGTTCAATTACGACTTTATAATGCAATCACATTCTTCGGTCCAATTGTTGTTTTTGTTACGGTATTCTTGATTTATCCACTAGGGGCAGTCTTGTTGGTTTGCACATAGTTTTAGTGCAACAGCTATATTTCGATTCATCCTCTTTTTCAAATTGGACACTGAACCCATTTCATATTATTGGGAGTGGTCCCTGTACTGGGAGCTGTTTTGCTATGCGCTATTCATGGTGTTATATAAAAAATATTTTATTTGAAGACGGCGATGGTGCAAATACATTCCGTGCTTTTTACCCAACTCAAGCTAAAGAAACCTATTCCATGGTCACTGCTAACTGCTTTTGGTCCCAAATCTTTGGAGTTGCTTTTTTCAACAAACGTTGGTTATGTTTTTTTTATGTTATTTGTACCAATAATCCATTTATGGTTGGGTGCACTTGGTGTAGTCGGTTTGGCCCTAAACTTACATACCTATGACTTCGTTTCTCAAAAATTCGTGCCTATAACTTCGATTTGGTGCCTATGACTTCGTTTCTCAAAAATTCGTGCCTATTACTTCGATTTGGCCCTAACTTATATCATCGTCTTCTTTTATTATTACTTTTTTATAAATTTAATATTTTTAATTTATTATTTTTATATACTTTATAAATAATAGTTTTTTAAATTATTTAGTTTGAAGAATTATATATCTGTAGACTAGTAAGGGAGTAGTACTCATCATTTTCTAAGCATGATAGGGAGTCAGTACTCCCCATTGTAAATTTGCTCGTCTCCTAACTTTAATAAAGAATGGACGGGGACCTCGAAAAGCTCCCCACACCAGGTGGTTTAATTAAAAAAAAATAAAAAGTGTATGTGTAGAGTGTGTTATAAATTATCAGTACTTCAATAATGTTTCGTAAGATGAAAAATTAAAAAAAAAAAAAAAAGAGGAAACTAAACAAAAGGCCGCCCCTCGAGTCTCACGTGACTAAATTAAAATAAGAAAGCACAATTTAAAAGAATATACGTCTTCGTATGAGTAGAATTAAATAAACCAGAAAAAAAAAAAAGAAAGAAAGAAAGAAAAACAAAGACAAATTTCCATAGGGATGGAAATAATATCAAGATAGAAAAGTTTGAGCCACAAAAGTTAAATGATATTTTAATTTTACGAGACACGTGCTTGAAAAAGAAATTAAAAAATATTAAAAATATAATACTAACGATGAAAATATCAAGTAATAACTTTCAAATTGTCATTAAAAATAGGGTTAATTACACTTAGACCCCCTCAAACAATACGAAATTATATTTTTTCTCAAAAAAATATTGAAATTACACTTGCACTCCCTCTGAAAATTCTCCGTATTTAAACTTGATCCAAGCTTTGGATAAAAAATGTTGACAAAAATTCTAATATTATTAAAACCATTCCTTTCAAAATTATTTTTTTATATCAAATTATTATCCTTTTCTCTTTTATTTTTTTCTCTATTAAATTGTTTAAAATAATACTTATTTTCCTTTATTTATATACAAATTAATTAAATAAATACACATAATAAAATTTAGAGAAAAAAGTAATTATTTATAAATTTTTAAATATTTTTGTACACATATCGAGTGTATCTATTTAAAAGAAAGAGTCGTAACCTAAGCTAACATATTCTAAAACCGACTAAGTTTCAAACTAACTCAGAAAATATGAAACTTGGTCAAAAGAAAATCCCAACATATTAGAATAACGCGGTAAAATATTATGTCCAAACGAAAACTATAAAAAAATATAAGATAAAATACAAGTCTACTAAACAAAACCCTCAAAACATCCAAATAGCAGTCAAATTGATGGAATTTCACAATGAACGGTAGCCCCTTATGACAATAACACCGAAGAGTTAAGTTCTACTTAAAAAGCTAATCGTGTGCATAGACAGATCGCTTTTCAACTTTCTTACGACCGTTTGAAATATTACCATCACGCACTGCATATAGAAGTTATGTTGATTCAAATGTTCCAAAAATACATCCTCGTCATAAATGTTTGGTCGGAATTTTGAATAGGTAGGGTGTAGCAGGCAGTCGGATGCAAGAAAGAATGTGACAGGTAACAGCAAGTGCGGAGAGTGAAGTAAGGGAAGTGGTAGTTGAGTGAAGCAGTGGACAGTATTGAGTTGGATTGTTGTGGTGTGCATTTGTTGAAAGAGAGCCACAAAATGTTTATGATGCCCACATTTTGAAGGCCACCAAATGGGTAAAAGAAAGGGTAAGTATAGGACCACATCTAATCACTAGAAAAGCCGAAGCCCATAGGGCCCATTTCATTTGGACTTTTCAGTAGCTGCTCTCACCATTTTCTGCTTATATGTTTTGCCACAATATAATTAAAGTAGGGAATGTCACACTATTATATAATGAAATTTAGAGTTATTATACGTAAACTTGTTGTGATTTGAAAATTAGATTTAATATTTATTTCTGTCTAACGTAGGACATTTTGGTTAGTAAATAATAATTAAATTTACTGATATTAAAAAAAAATTGATTAACAATTTATATTTACCGTCGGGTAACTTATTGCAGGTCAAGCAAAGTTTTTTCGACCAAACTATTTTTATATATTCTCACACGCTAATGCATGTGAGAGGTGTATCTTTATTCTTATAAATTTTTCTTTTGTCAAAAAATATTTATTTGTGATCTATAATAAATCAATTGGGAATAAATATATAATTTTTTACTCAATTATTTTGCTAATAATAATAAATTTAGTGAATGTTGATTAATATATAGATCTGTTTGTTAAACAGAAATAATATTTGAGTACTCTATTTGAGTAAACTTTCACATTAAGGGGATCCTTCATCGGTGAGAATTCTCTAATCTGCAGGGAGTCCTTCTTATCCTGGTGTTTGAGTTCTTGAGGGAATCTCTTTCGACACGTGCTTTCATGCTGGCTAAGGGGTACACTTGGCGGTCCAAGTGTATGCCACGTATACCCCGTAGGGGTATTTAAACATAGATCTTGGGTCGGTCGTCACTGGTGACTCCCTTCATGAGCTGTTGAATCGTCTATGGGAGGTCCTCAGCCCTTTCGCTCTTTCATGGGCCAAATTTTTTCGAGCCATATGCATCAGTACCTATAACTAACCCAGAGTTGTTAAGAATTAAGACTTAGTCATGTGGAAGTTAAACTAAAATATGAATGTAAATGTTTGATACTCAACTTGAAATTTGGGTATTAAAAATTTATCATGTAAGTTTGATTCCTTGACCATACAAACCAAAACAAAGTGTCACTATGTTTGTTAATTAACATGCTTAATGCTTAGGATCGTTATGAGACATCTTATCTTGATATTTTTAGCTTAATTGCGTCGTTCCCAAATACAAACCAAACAGTCAATAATATATAAATAACTCAATCCACCTGCAAACTAAACAATATATATATATACACAATTATAAATATATAAAAAAGAGACATAATTTATCAATAAACAGTGAATTTTGTCGTCCATGATATAAAACCAAACATACAACATTTATTTTACATTATTTTAAGTTATCTTCAATTCAAATATATACATTATTTTTAATACATACTTATTTATCTATGTTTTTCTCTCTCTATTTTCATAAAATATAACAAAATACTCTAAAAATAAACCAAACATATTGATCTAGTTGATCTCCTTTAATTTCATAGGAGAATGAGAGAATTTAAGGATCAGTCAGCAGTAATCCATGTTTACCATGATGATGAAACAATCTCCTATTTTCGAAAGTGTATCTACATCAGCAAGGAAGTCTACTATTTTCGAAATTCCCATGGGGGTTTCTAATTGGATTAGAATTTCTGTCGTAGACCGTATTTTATATTCTATTCTATTCAACATGCACATGCGCGTATATAAAGATGATATTATATTTATTTATTTTATTTTGAAAAGATTTTAATACACGTGAAGTTTGTACGTTGAATGAAATAAATGATTTAATAGTCTTTATAATAGAAAATCCATTCCGATTTTGTACCACCAGTTTCATTCTTGATGAGTTTGGACTTTTTGTTGTATGGGCCTCGTCAGTTTGGCGACCTGGGAAAAATTAATGCAATACAAATCAAACTTAAGATTCTTAAATTCAAATTCTTGGATCCGAGCGCAATATTAGAGAAAATGGGTAAAATATGTTTTCTTTTTTTTCCGAATTATAAACTACTCAAAAGAAATAATGAGATAATGAAATGTCAACTATCGAACGTGTTTATCTATATTATTATTATTATTATTATTAACTTTTAATTTTCTTAATCTCCCAACATTCACGTACTTTTAACTTTTTATATTTTCCTTATTTTTTATTTTTCTAAATTATTCGAATATTTTAAAATAACAATTAATCTTTTAATTAATTATCCACACGCCTCTGAATTCCGCAAACTCTATTATATTCATTATTATTAATTGCTCTTCCTGAATAGCTGAATTGATACACATTTCCTAGATACATAAGTGCAGCAGCCCATTAATTGATTGTACATTACGGCCCAAGAATTTTATAGGCCCACTTATTGTGGCCTGCAATTGAACTTCTCTTCAACTCCATTCCCACATCGAAGAAATATCAAAAACCTTTGTTCTTAATATGATGAGGCGTGCTCACAGTAGTTCGTCCCTTCGGGGACATCCGATAAAATTGGAACGATACAGAGAAGATTAGCATGGCCCCTGCGCAAGGATGACACGCATAAATCGAGAAATGGTCCAAATTTTTTTTGTGTTTTTTTCCCAAAATTTTCAACTAGAACGCTTGATGTTTTCAGGATTGAAGTGCTTCAGGGTTTTTTTTTGGTTTTTTTTTTTTTTTTTTTTCTCTTATGCTTTCTTTATGAATTGATTCAGGATTGTTCCTTCTGAGTTCTGATTCTTCGGTCATTTCTGAGCTGATGAAGTATATAGATAGTTTGATATCAGTATTCGATGTGACGAACAAAGGAGGATTAGGCCTGGGAGTGGGAGATGGAGCTGGTGTCAATGGGGAGCCGAAATTCCCTTCTGGAGAAAACAGAAGTTCGGAACATTGTTAATAATTTCGGATTCTAGGTTAATGTGGCTCCGTGTATCTCTGACACTCGTGAGACTGGCAAAATAGGTAAGAAACTATTTCATAAAGTGCGTAGTTGATTTGGAGAGATGGGGTAATGTATTTCAGAATGAGAAGGTGATGCATTCTTAAGTGCCAGACATTATATATAGTTCATTGGGTTTTTAATGCTTGAAGCATGTCGATGTAGAAGTATAATGACGGTAATACGGCATAATTTTTCATATATGTTTTTGTTGGGAACATTGAGTAGCATGGCATTTTGAAATTAGTGTTCTTGCTGTAGTTTCTTTTGCTGACATTTCGCTGCTCTGGCAAGTTATTGATCTGTGATGTCTGAAGTTTCAACTGTAAGATTGAGGAAAATGTGGAATTGGGTTCAGATGCAGATTAATCTGAATCCCAGAAACTCATAGTGTTCTTGTATCTTCTTTCTTTCTATCTTTAGAATGTCCAGAACTCTTAAAATGCTCGAAGGACTGGGAATAAGACAAAGATATAATGTAGTTTCGTGGGGAAACTTTTAAGAAATGTCATGCATGAGTGATCAAGCTAACCTACTGGAATTTAATGTAGTTGGTATAAGCATGTTGGGTACGGAAACAATATGTTCAGAATTCGGTAGAGCGAGTGCTTTCTACCGAGCCACCATGTCTGGTATTCACTTTTGGTTACTGTGATCTCTATTGTTCACATGCCTGGATGCCTGTGAAGATAAATGTATAGAAAAAAGGGCTAAAGACAGAAAACAAAATGCATATCAGCGAATTTTGAGTGATATACCATGAACACATAGGCAGACAGTTGGATCATTTACAGGCTGGTAGGATACTTCTAGGTCTCTTCTTCAGCTGCAATTTTTTATGTTTCAAGTACGAATAGAATCAATATGTTGTATCTGTATCTATAACTCATTGCTTATGAACTCTTACGAAGCTGCAGTAGATTGACTTATTCTATCATTTATCTATCTCTTTTTGCTTGTAAAGTGCATGTATTGTTTCGCAATGACTCTTCTCATATTAATCTTCTAACATCTAGTGACAGAGTGAAGATTTTTGCATTTTGCATTATCTTGATTTATTTGGTCTTTTGAGATGGAGGCTTTCATGTAAAGTAGGTTACGGTGCTAAGAATCAGGTCAGTAAAACTGAGTGCTTAAGCTAAAAATTTGAAAAGAAAATAACATTCTAATACACCGAAGGAATTTAGTAAAGAGTAATTATTTAGAAATTGGATTAAGAATATAAGATGAATTTGGGGATTGGAAATTATAAACAAAAATGTGCGAACTTGATAGTTCAGAATTCAGAGAATCCAAAAGGTCAAAGTCTCAGGAATGAAGGATAATGGATTGAGGGAAATCTGCAGAGTTGGCAAGGGGAGTTTGTAGAGGACTATTTGGTATCTGAAGGCGAACTTCAAGCTATAACTAGACAATGCAATACCATGTCTATGAGTTTCTATTTCCAAATTTAAGGATCGTTTCTTCTTTTACAGATAGTCTGAAAGCACACCCATAAGGACAAATTATAAGCTCTTTGGAAACCTAATTTAACAGAGATATATCTTCAGCATATTGGTTTTTGCAACTTCTATTTTATAATCATGAAGCACCAACCCAGACCCACATGGAGTGCATCTTAGTTAGACCAAGTATTATGACTTTAATCTTCATTGTTAACAGGGTTTTCCTCTGTCTCCAAGCCAAGTAATGCCTACTTAAAACACCAGATGCATCCTTGCTACTTAAATTGTAATGAGCTACCGAGACTCCACTCTCATAATTGTAAAATCATTTTTTCATTCAATATATCCAATCGAATAAACGTCGTGACAAGTTGCTAGAAGACGGCGCTGGCTGGTTATGTAGATGATCTCTCTCTTTAAATTATTGGGATCATTTTGCATTGCTATTAAATTTATTCATTGATTCATTCTTCAAGAATTTGATTATAAGAGTCATAAGAATAATGAAATATAAAGTACTTCTCAGTTACACTTTTGTTTTTCTTCTTTTTCTCATTTAAGTATTTTGCATAGATGATCGATCCCTTGCAAAGAAGATGCTGTGCATTAAACTTTCTCCAGTCTTGTAGAGAATCCTTCAAAGTCTAAGCATTTTTTGTGGCCATGAAATTTTGCACAATGAATAGACATTTAACCAAAACTATCTTTTAGGTTACTGATCAGGAGGCTCAGGTACAAGTTATGTTTGCTGCAAGAATGGTGAGAAATGTTCCTTTACCTTTATTTCATTTCCTTCTTGGATAAAACATGTGTAGTACAGATTTAAGGGGTGAAAAATTTCCGTTGCCAGGACTCGAACCCGGGTCTCTCGGGTGAGAGCCGAGTATCCTAACCATCTAGACTACAACGGATTGCTGACATTTTTTAAAAGATAATAAAATTATAAACGTATGACATCCCATTATAAAAAATATTTGTTAGTCGTCCATTAGCTTCAGGAAGTATTTATAATTTTTTAAATAACAATAAAATATTTTATTATTATAGTAAACCTCAAGAAAACCTGTTGAAATTTATTTTAAAACTTTGGTATTGTTTACCGGGACGAAAAATTCACTTGACTAAAACGATATTTGATGGGTCTCGAATCCACCAAAAATAATTCCTACGAACACTTTTGTAGATGTGTGAGTAGGGTCGAATCCACAGAGATTGGTTTTAAATTAATTCCTTCAAAAACGAAAATAATTAGGGGGAGTTTTGATTGTGAAAAAGAATAAAACTAAAAAATTGAAGAGATAAATATAAGAAGAGAAGAGTATTCCAGTCAAAGACAGGATCACGCTTAATTCCACGGTTGATCATAGATGCAAGGATAACAATTATTTATGATAGATAAATTGGTTATGGCCATTGGTACGACCTAACAACCTCACCTTTCCTTACCTTGTGGATAGCCAAGAAACGTCCATTGACTAAATCCCTAATCAATAAACAACCTTGGGAACGCCCTCAAGATTTAATTTACCGACAGCATTAAGAACTAGAAAGGCCCAATTCTAACCAATAAATTCCTACGAGGATTTATTTAAGTTAGATTGTGCATTCCCCACAATATAATCGAAAACTTCTACATAATCAATTATGTTGTGTTACCACTAGTTATCGAACTAAATAAACAATTACGGATTTGAAAGTTCAATTGGTTAGGCAAATATTCTTGACAATAAATCAGATTATTTGTAATAAAAGCATAGAGAACAACACAAATACCAATATGAATAAAAGTAGAAAGCATAAATTAGATCTCACAACCCGTTGGATTTAAGCGTTCACCAAGTCTTCAACCGGAATAAGAGATTTAACTAGACATGCTCATGGAAGAACGCATGAAAAGCAAAATAATATAAGAACGTAGAGAAATAGAAGAGTTCAAAAGTTGTCCCTTAAAGTGAATTACATCACCTATTTATAATAGCTAGATACCTAGTTCTACTAGGATTAGAAGTAGATTCCTAGTTGAACTAAAAGACTTATAAAGATAAAATTATAATCCTAGTTAAACTCTTCCTTCATCAGAGGTAGTCCAAGCAGTTCCAAACTCTTGCCAGAATTTGAGTTTGAGTCTTGTTTGAATTTCCATTTTGGTGTTTTTCTTCATTTTCCAATTCTTTTGTCCTAATGCTGCAAAATAATATTTAATTAGGAGTATTTGATCATAAAATAGGCTAAAATATTATATGAAATAAGTAAAAAATGCGATTCTATCAATATTCACCTTAACCTATTTTAATGAAAATCCCATAACATCACAATGGAAATGATTTTTTAAGCTTAGTATAAAATAACATTATAGGATTTATAGGAAGTTGATAATGATCATTTTTTAATTAATATAACTAAAATTGAAGAAGTTTGGTAGATTTTGAAAATAAGTTAGGAATTTCTTTTGTATTTTATTTTTAAAATTTGTAAGCTCCCTTTATTGTAGAATTAATTAATACTTTGTAACTGCATATATGTTGGGAACCTCTCATAACATGTACGTTTAACTCTGATGAAAAATTGAGTATTAATGGAGAAAAAAGTATTCCAAACATTAAAATATATGAGCTAAAAGCGAAATTTAAATTTAAAAAAAAAATTACACGTAAGTTCCTCAAGAAAAAGATTAATTGAGTGGATTCAGTTTGACAGACTGGACCCCCTCAAGACTTCTCTATGACGGTGTCCTGTTCAAGTTTTCGATGTTTTCAACAGGTCTACTTTTTTCAGGCTTGTAAGAATTAAGTTTGTAAGAATTTAGGAGGGTAAAAATTAATAAAAATGGTTGTAATAATAAGCGTTTTTTTCCCCCTCATCAAAAAAAAAAAAAAAAAAAGCGCTTTTAAAAAAAAAAAAAAAAAAAAAAAAAGCGCTTTTAAAAAAAGAGCTGACGTTGGGGGTAAAAAAACGTCAACGCGCTTATCACTTTGATTTCTCTAATAGAATTGAGTTTTGGCCGTTGGTGATGGCGGTTGATTTCCAAGGTTGGCGCTTTCACATCTCTCCATCATGTGGGTGGATAGTTTATAGGTGATAATTGTATTTAACTCTAAAATTAATATCATAAAATAAAAAAATATCCTCATTCAGGCTCTCTCTCTCTCTCTCTCACCCATTCTCTCTCTCTCTCACACACATCCATTCTCTCTCTAGAATTTAAAGAATTTTTTTTGCTATTTAATTTTTCTAACATTCAAAAAAGAGAAAAGGTTTCATTATCTAATAACAAAATTATTATAATTAAATAAAAATAAGATTGATATTGAATATTATATTTACCAATAAATATAAATTCATAACATTATACCACTAAAAATAGTCATTGCATTAACAAAGAAAATGTCAATTGTATATCTATATTAATATTCATCTAGAATGAATGCAAATATAATTATCTTATTCAAAAAATTATGTAATAATTTATTATTTTTCTATTGTAAAAAAATTATATATTAAATTTTTATTTGAAGTTAAACTAATGTGTACTATTTATAAAAGCATTTTAAAATATGTTAAGAAATAACAATTTATTTGATTATAAAGACCTTATTATGTCAAATCTCTTACATTTTATAAGATACTTTCAGATCTTATAAGCTTTAACCTTATTTTATCCAAACACTTTTAGGAGCTTATTTTTTTAAAAATAAGATCCAACATCTTATAAAATATAAAAATTTATAATATATTTTAAAAAAACTTAGCCAAACATAATCATATGTTGGAATTAAACTAAAGCATCTAATTGTCTGATACGCAATTTGAGATCAGGCGCTAAAAATTTATTTCAGTTTACACAAATTAATAATTTATTTCGTTCGATAAGAGGGATGTTCAACTCAATTTGAGGGAAGAAAATAAATGAATAACAGGTGTATAGACACATAACCGTGGTTCGAGTTAACGTATAACAGCGGAAGTACAGCAATCCATCCATCCGGATCAAGTTTTTCTAGAAGCCCATGTTTTGATTGGATTACGAATACTCATCTTTTTTCATTATATTGGAGATCACCTCACGAATATTTTCAAGATCACTCCCCGTTGAATCTTATTCTAAATATTGTGCAAATTACGAACACGCTTTGCTCGTTGCGGTGATTACTATTAGAATAATCTACTCGTTTACACACTTCAAATAGAAGGAGCTATGGTAATGCTCCAAAAAATAAACATAGAGAGATGCGTGGAGTATTTGGATAGAGTATATTCTGGGAGAGTGTTGTGTTGTTATATCACACTTGTGTTTCTGTATAATTTTTAGACAACCATGTACAGGTGTATTCAACTCTATCCTTAAGAGGAGTTTATATCTGAATAACATTTGGAGGACTACAAACTCCATATCAGATAGTGTCTATCTTAGGAGAGCCCTTATTTCAATATGTATTTGTGAAACTACTAAGTCTGTTATATATGAGTAATTAAGGAGTTAATATGAGTTCTTAATGGACCTAATATAGATTCATTATGGGTTCAACTTATAACATAGAAGTAAAAATAATTAAAATAGAAGATAATGCTTTTTTTAAAAAAAAATTATTGCAATTTGGAGACATGCCAATAAATCAACATCCACATTATAGAATTATATAATAATAATGAACAAATTCATTGAACCCATAATTCAACTATATTTTATCTCTTATAATCATGTAAATTGCTAATTAAATCTATGATTAATAGAATAAGACTTATATATTATTTTAAGAATGAGAGGTGCTAATTATTTATTTAATTATAATTATAATGGTAAACAATTCGTCATTTTTATTGTCAAATTTTAAAATTCTTTTAATTCCTACAGTAACTTAAAATTTGTATTTGTATTTTTATTCTTTTTATATGTTTTTATATATATTAATTTTTATTATGACATCATTGGTCAACCATGGTCTGTTGTGCCCTTTGAGGGATAGGATATTATCTCTAGGATTATAAATGATTCAAGTCGCTTCACATGTGCGCAATGCCTGTTGTGCCCCTTGGAGAATAGGATAGTATCTCTGGGGTTGTAAATGATTCGAGTTGAGCCGAACATATCATTGTTCTAACAAGTTTGAATTATTAATGAACTGCAAAAATTACATTTGAATTTAGTTTAATTATTGATTTAATTGAGCTTAAACGATCTTTAATTGGATCAAAACATTAGTCAAGCTTGAATAACTTATTCTTTTTAAGTATATTTTATTATTTTTGCATTAATTAAATCGAATCCGAACCGTGGAAAAATTTCTTTTCTAGTTTAACAACTCGAACAAACTTTTACTAATCAATCTATAATCGAAATAGTTTGATTTATTTTTCAACTCTAAATATCTCTACATGAAATGACCCTATTGGGCCTTCTTGTGTTACGAACGACTTTCTATCAACTAAAGGCTCATAAGGCACCAGTTGTCTTGGAAAAAATTAATGCACTAGGTATCATAATATAAAGTTTGAAATTTAAATTCATCGATTCAAATACAGTATTAATATATATACACACATATCTACCTACAAGCATATATAGTAATAATGATTTGAGATGATGTGAAATGGGTAAAAATTGAGAAAAATTGTGTATTTTTTATGAGTTATAAACTACTCCACATCATGCTAAATGAATTATATAAATAATTTTATATTAAATAATACATTCTAAAGAAACAAAAATATAATCAACTTTTTAGAAATAGATATATATTTATATTTAGGCTAAATAGCATAACCCCCTCCCCAGTATTTTAAAACTTCAGTTAAAAATACCCATGTGTTTTGAAAATGCGAGAAAACTCCCCTTCTATTTTATTAACGTAGCTTACTTGCCCCTCTTCATTAAATCGATTTAACGGTGTTAATTTTTTTTTCTTTCATATGAACGTTATGCCCTTTTTATTATATATTGTTTCTTATGTTAATGAATGTTGAAATTTTTTTTTATTATATAATGGTTGTCGGATCTAGTTAATTAATGTCAACCGTTAAATTTAAAAAATGAGCGATTGAGATTGAACAAATTATGTAATTTATATTATATATAAATGATTAAATATTTTTTAAAAAAGAAATTATTATTAAAAATAAAAAATTATAGCTAATTAACTATGGCTGCACAACGTGCTATTACCCGTTGTTCTGTAATGGAGTTCAAACCATTTACTACAGCTAAAAATCATAACAAATATTTTAGACAGATAAATTTATGGCTAATATTGATTAAATGTGGATCAAAAATTATAATTTTATATTAATCTTATATTAATTAAAAATTAAATTTTTATATTAATTTTATATTATCATAATATATAATGTTAATTTATTATAATTTTTAAGCCGTAATGATAATGCAGAGTGATTGAAACCTCAAAATGAGGCAAGCTATGAGTTGTTGTTTTGTTATTATAGAATGGTTCATGCTTATCTATCATCTATTATTACTGAAGAAGTGTCCTTAGGCATCCTCGAGTTTTGACACGTCATTTTATTTATTTTTAATATTATTTTATCAAAATTGTTACTATTATTAATTAATTTTTCTTTTTATCACTCTCTCAATTTTCACGTACTTTAAATTTTTTTTATATCTTTTATCTTTCTTTATTTTTTAATAATTTTAATTTGTTCAATTATTAAGATTTTTAAGTAATTGTTGCAGACTCATTCGAGTGTACGTCACGCACTATTATTTATTAAGGTTCAAGGTATCAGAGTAATTATTTTTTGTTGAAAAAACGTGAATTGATTAAAATACCCTTATTTATATTTATTTTATTTATAGAAATCATCTGTTTGATTAATTAATATAGCAATAATTTTCTATTTATGTAATTTTCATATTGATATATTTTATATTTTCCCTATTTTATATTATCAATTAAAATATAACAAAAGTTTCAAAGTAAAAATATATATATATATATATAAAATATCAAAGTATTTCATCAACTTTACATATATACAGCCCAGCCCATTAACCAACTTTACAATGCGGCCCAAGCATTCATAGGCCCACTTATCGTGGCCTTCAATCGAACTTCCCTTCAACTCCAATTCCCACATCGCAGAGATATCAAACAGTTTTGTTGTAGATGAGGAGGCGTGTGCCGACAATCGTTCGTCCCTTCGGGGACATCCGATAAAATTGGAACGATACAGAGAAGATTAGCATGGCCCCTGCGCAAGGATGACACGCATAAATCGAGAAATGGTCCAAATTTTTTTGAGAAATTTCAGTCAGGTTTTGTGGATGAGAAAGTTGATTTTTGCGGGATGGAAGTGTTTCAGGGTTTGCTTGAGTTGGTTGTGATGGTTGTATCTTCGATTTTTAATCTAGTTTGTCTTGGTTCTTATGCTTTCGTTTTGGATTGCTTCTCGATTATTCGGCTTCTTCTCATACTTGAGTGAATTTTTGAGCTGATGAAGTGTATATATGATTGTTATCAGTACTCATTACGGTGAACAAAGGAGGATTAGGCTTTGCAGCTGGAGCTGGTGCCGGTGTAGGGCAGAAACCCTTCGGCTGAGGGTGGAAGCGGACGTCGGAAACCTTGTTAATAATTTCGGATTCTTGGTTAATGTGGCTTCGATTGTCTTTGACGCTCGTTATGCTGGCAAAATAGGTAGAAACTATTTGATAACATGCATAGTTGATTTGTATATATATGCAAATGTACTTCAGAATGAGAACTTCCTGAGGCAGACCATATTTAGGTACTTGGTTTTTTAATGGTTGATTTAGAAGTGTAATGAAGGTAATTCAGTATATTTCTTCATATATTTTTTGTTCGGGAACATGGCATTTGGAAAATTAGTGTTCTTGGTGTAATTTCCTTTGCGAATGTTTCGCTGCTGGGCATGTTAATAATATGTGATGTCTAAGATAGTGAATTTCAACTGCAAGATATGTAAATAGGAAAAGATAGAGTAAAATGTGGACTTGAGTTTTAGATGTAGATTAATATGATGCTGAAAAGCTCTTTCTTCTGAATGTGATATGGGACTCCAGAGTGTTCTTGCATCTTCTTTTCTTTCTATCTTCAGAAAGTCGAGAATTCTGAAATGCTCAAGAGGATGGTGGGAATAAGATAAAGATTTCATGTAGTTTGGTGTGGAAACGTTTGATGAATGTCACGCATGGTGATCAAGCTAACATACTGAATTTATTGTAGTCGGTAGAAACACGTTGGATATGAAAACATTAGGTTCAGAGTTCTTCTAACAGATTTCTTAATCCCGGTAGAAGTGCTTTCTATTTACTTCCCCAGAGCCACTGTGCGGGTATTCACTTTTGCTTATGGTATCTCCATTGTTCACATAGCCTGGATGCCCGTAGAGATCAATGTATAGGAACCCTAGCTAAAGACTGATGGAAAATAAAGTGCATATCAGCGAATGTTGACTGATATCCTGTGAAAACATATGGAACAGTTGATTGTTTACAGGCAGGTAAATACGCTGCTAGTGCCATCCACTTCTGCTGCAATTTATATGTTTGCAAGTTCGAATAGAATGATACACTGCAACTGTATCTATAACTCACTGCTTATCAACTCTTGGGAAGCTGCCGTAGATTTTGTTGGTAAATCTTCCAGAAAACACGCCTCTTAGATGTGTTATCTTCTATCGTTTGTCATTTTGGTTGTTAAGTGCATGTATTGTTTGTCCATGACTCATCTCATTCTTAATCTGATAACATCTAGTTGCAGAGTTGAAGATTATTGCATTTTGCAATACCTTGATTTATTTGTTCTTTTAAGAGGGAATCTTCCATGTATAATATGGGCTAAGGTACTAAGAATCACAGTATAATGCTTGCAGCAACACTTTCTCCAAAATACAACAATGTATTTGATTTCAACTTCTTCATGATAAGCCACGGCCTTCTGCCAGTAAAACTGACTAAATCTTTAAAAGAAAGAATTAACTTTCTAATGTACTAGAGCATTCAAGGGTCGTTACTTAGCAATGGATAAAAGATGATTTTGGGGACCGAAAATTATAAACAAAATCATGCAACCTAGGATATAGGGTTCAGAAGTCATGTGGCCTTGAAAACCATCTTACGAAAACCATTTTATGAGTCATAAATGCAGTACACAATCCAAGGGGTCAAAGTCCCAAGAATGAAGGCAATGGATTCAGGGAAAACTGGGGGCTCGGCAAGGGGCGTTTGTGGAGGACTATTTGGTATCTGAAGGAGAAGTGCAAGCTATAAATGGACGGTACTCTCGCATGTCTATTGGGTTTCTTTCCAAATTTAAGGATGTATCTTCTATTGCATAGAGCTTGAAAGCATACCGTAAGGACAAAATTGTACCGCTCTTTGGAAACTTAATTTAATGGCCATATATCTTCAGCATATTGATTCTTGGAACTTTTGGTACATAATCATGAAGCACCAACCTAGACACTGAGCACATGGAGCGCATCTTAGTTGGACCACGTATTATGACTTTAATCTTCATTCTTAACAGGGTATTAGAGCATTTTCTTTGTTTTCTAGCCAAATAATGCTTACTAAAAGGATCCAATGCTTTCCTTGCTACTTAAATTGTAATGAGCTACCAGCACTCTACTCTCACATTTGTAAAATCATTTTTTTCATTCAACTGTCCGTCTAATAGACGTGATGACCTGGTTGCCGCTGATCTCTTGAATTCCTTGCATTGCTTTTTGTCGCTATTCAGTCTATTATCTGACTCATTGTTGAAGATCTTGAATATAAGGCAAGAGTCATCATGAAAAAGAAAATAAAAGAAAGTTGTTGCTCAGTTGCACAATTTGCTTTTCCTTATTTTTCTGATTTTTCTCATATCACTATTCTGCATAGATGATGAACCCATTATAAATGCAAAGAAGTTGATGCACTTAATTTTTCAGTCTTGGAAATGCATATTGTTATTGAAAATTCCTTCAAAGATTGAGATATGTTGTGACCATGCGATTTGCACAATGAATATACGTTTAATGAAACTATGTATTTTCAGGTTAATGAATCACCAGAAGCGAAGTTCCAAGGATCTATCAAGATGGAGATGTGTGCCTCCACAATGGCGAGAAACATCCATTACATCATCTTCTTTCCTTTTTGGATAAAACACGAGCAGAACATGCAAACACCAAGACTTGGTCCACCCAGAAACTTGAAGGAGCATGGCCTTTCGAATTGAGATGTATATCCACACGCTCTCTGCTATATTTGTTCACTGACTTGCTAACCAATACAACTCTCATTTTCGTATGTTTCTCCATCAAACAGTTTTACCTGGATTTTTCTGTACTTGAATGACCTTGTAGGCCGAGAGTGGAGGAGTTCAATAACCTGGCAGAAAATAGAAATGGTACCTTTGCTTGGAGATGAAAATGCTGCTAGCCTACCGGAGCTTGAGTCACATTGCTGCTTTTTCATCATACAAATGAGGATTCCTCCACGTTCACCATTATTGTCCAGTTTCACAAGTAAATAGCTCGTATAGATTCTCAGGTAACGGAGTGATATACATTGTGATTCAATCACTCTTGCAGTTTGTACCTATCATCAACTTTCTGCTTTTTGTGTATCAAAAAATTTTCAGGCTACACTGATACTTGTTCTGTACTCATTAAGCAGAAGTCTGAATTTGTGTTGCACATCCAGCGCCACCATGGCAATTGCTACATATTATTACCTAAATCAAGAAACCCCATACTTGTTGCAGGCTATCAATCCATCCATACTCACTCTTGGTTCCAACTTATACAGAAATAAATCTTTTTAGTGTCTTCTTGAATTTCGAATTTGATCTGAGAAAGGTATCCAGTTTTTGGCTTTTATCGTTATCATGAGCATGTTTAGGAACCTTGATCACGCACTTTTTATTACCAACTCTCGGCGGATAGTACTCTCCTTTGGGCAGGCATTTGCTTACATCTGATACTCTTACGAATATGGGCTTTTAGCCACGGGGAGCTTTATCTTTCTTTGAAGCTGTGTTCAACCCTCGCGCCTATCCATTTCTGGGTGCCTCGTTAGGCTACAGTTGTTCCCCTTTTACGCTAGCTTGTTCACCATTTTGATTCATTGTGCACATCCAAGGTGTTTGATCACTCAAATTATGATAATTTAATCCAATAATTTGTGTTTTAGTAAGCTTTTGGTGAATTGTGGTTTGGTAAAATCAACTATTTTCTACATTCATTTTTCTAGCAAAAATCAATATACAAAAATTATTTTTTTTCTATACTATTATCCAAAAGGTGGTGGCTTGATTCAGTTTATAAATTTTTCAAAATATTGTGTAAGATATTTGAATTGAAGCTCTTGATTAAAATATTGAATTCAGTTTATTTCTTTTTATAAGATATTTTAGTTTTACATTTAAGGGAGAGGAACAAACCCTCACTTTTTGTTACTATTCT
This sequence comes from Sesamum indicum, assembly GCF_000512975.1. Classification (NCBI taxonomy): domain Eukaryota; kingdom Viridiplantae; phylum Streptophyta; class Magnoliopsida; order Lamiales; family Pedaliaceae; genus Sesamum; species Sesamum indicum. The sequence continues at coordinate 5,675,549 of NC_026151.1, forward strand.
ACTTTTACTATTCACATAATCGAAGTTTGTTATTATTTTCTTCACTGAAGTAGAAATATTTATTTATATATGATTCTAATTCTAGTAATTTTATGGTCTTTTAGATATTTACTCTAATATAAAGAATTTATTATGTCAAACATCTCTTATACCTTCTAAATTATGATATCTTATTTATTCAAGCACCTTAAAAATTTATTTTTAAAATAAGATTCGACATTCTTAAACTTTTAAACATCTTCAAATATTTAAAAGCTTATTCTGTAGGACAAGATGTATAAAAATTCCTTAAAAAGTTGGCTAAAAATTCTTTTCTGTTTTAAAAATAGGCTAAATCTCCCCCTGTGTTTATTAAATATAGCTCAATCGCCCCTCTCTTTGTTAAATCTAACTAACATTGTTAATTTTTTAAGAAATGACTGTTATCCCTTACTTAATATATATTATTTTTATTATAATAATCGTTGGATCTTCTTTGATCAAAATATTGATCATTAGATTTAATTAATTAATCTCAACCGTTACATTTAAAAAAAATAAAAAGATTTAGATTTAACAAATTATTTAACTTATATTATATATAAATAATTTTATAATTTAAATCTAAAAAATTATATTATTATTATATATATAAAAACTAACTACCCACCCCACCCCTCACTCCTCCACCATCTCCATCGCTTTAGAATCGACGTAAATTCTTCAAATTGTCAAATATACACAAATACTTTACCACAATAAATAGTCTCATTAGAATTGGCTTGAAAAGACGAGTCTGATGGTGGTGGTCTGAGGCTGAGATTCAACCAAACGGCGATGAATCGACGACAAACATGTTTGCAGGTTTTGGCTTAAACCTAGTCTCTCCAGTTGACGAAAATTCAAATTGAAAGTATAAAAATATTCCTTTTGAAAAAGGGATTCGAATGGTACCACTGGCAGCCAAAAACTCATCTAGACGGCGTTGGGAACTTGTCTCTAAGTTTCCAGTGTCGCAAACTCATTTTTTTTTGTGTTTTTTCTTTTTTTTTAATTAATCTTAATTATATTTATTAAAATATATATATATTAATTAAAAATATTTTAAATAATTATAACAATTGAATATATATTATAATTAATTAAAAATAATTTTAAATTTAACAATTAATAATTATAAAGTTATTTGAATTAAATATAATATAATTTAATATTAAATATTAAATAAATTAACTATAATTTAATATTCAATTTAAATTATAAAAAAGTACAAAAATAAAACAAAAATAAAAAAGAGTATTTTAATAAAAAATACATAAGAAAAAGATAAAAAATCATTAAAAAAATACCCCCACATGCACAAAGAGCGCGTGTAATGCACCTTCCGCTAATTACCAACGAAAGGGGTGTTTGTTGCTGAGTTCTACAAAACATAAGGGGGTTTTAGCCTATTTTTAAAATAAAAAAGAGTTTTTAGCCAACCTTTTAAAACACAGTAGAGTTTTATGCATTTTTTGTTATTCTTTATTTCAAATAAGTGTAGCCAAACACCCTGTGAATTTTCAAAAAATTCTTAATTCAAATTAAATTTGATCAAATCTGAATTAATTATATAACAAGTATGATATATTTATTGTGTGATTAATATATAATTTAAAAAAAATTGATCATCATATAGCAAATATATCACCGTTATTATATAATTAGTTTGATTAGAATTTCCCCCTAATTTTGTACATGCTTGATATAGAGCCAGGTCAGATCAAATTGAACATGAAAATTAGGAATAGTAGGCCGGCCCAAAGGATCAATTGAGACCCATGTAGCCCATATCTATTACATCCAACCGGACCCGGACACCCCGAACTCATTCTAAGTGGGTTATTTCATGCCCCGTCTTCACCTCCTCCTCTACGACGGTATATATATATATATATACATATCTTCATCTTCTCCGTCTTCTCCCCAATTCACAACTTCTTCTAGCTTCATATTTATTCTTCAGAAATTTTTATTGATTATTTCTCCCAAATTATGAGACCCACATCACGAAATTTCCAGATTTTCGTTCAATCCCCAGACCTCCGAATCCCCACCCGTGCCCTAATTTTCCAAAACCCTAGCCCTGATCTCACCCTCCATCATCTGAAGTCTTCCATTTTTCCGATTGCGTCGGTTCCACGTGGTTCCCTTTTCTTCACTCTTAATGGCAAACCGCTTGCCGACTCCACCCGCCTCTTGCATAATTCCCTGATCGCCCCGCTCTCCACTCTAACCCTCCACCTTCGGTTCCACGGCGGCGGTGGAGATGGGGGCGCCACGGGGGCGGAGTCCCGGGACTGTTATTTGAATATGTACGCGGTTAAGAAGCCTGATAAGGTTGATCCGAATGAAATGAGGCTTTCTAAATGGCTCAACTGTAGTTTGTCCAACGAGCCGTTGAGGCACCCGGTGGTTATTGATAAGTTGGGAAATTTGTTTAATAAGGAGGCTTTGGTCGAGGCTTTGTTGAAAAAGAATATGCCTAGAGAGTTTTGGTATATTAAGGGTTTGAAGGATATGATCTCGGTTGAACTGGCGGAGATTCCGGGAGCTAGGGAGAGTGGGGAGGTGAAGTTCCAGTGCCCAATAACTGGGCTGGAATTTAATGGGAAATATAAGTTTTATGCGATCAAAAGCTGTGGGCATGTTTTCAGCGCAAAGGGGTTTAAGGAGGTGAAGTCTTCTGCTTGTTTGATTTGTCATAAGGAATTTGTGGAAAGTGATAAGATTGTGATAAATGGGAGTGAGGAGGAGGTTAAGGAATTGTGGGAGAAGGTGAAGGAGGAAAAACTGAAAGTTAAGGATACCGGCAAGAAACCTAAGAAGTTGAGGAATGGGGATGTGAATGGAGAGGAAGTGGGGCGATTGACGGGGACAAAACATGGCATTGAAGGGAATGGGACAAAAACTGATGCGAATGGGTCGACTAAGAAGTTGAAAGCAGGAGTCATAGCTCCAGCAAATGCAACCAAGGAGGTGTATGCCTCTATTTTTACTTCATCAAAGAAATCGGATTTCAAGGAGACATTTACTTGCAGATCGTTGCCACTTGGTCGGAACTGATTAGCTGGTGCATTGGAGGTGTGTTAGTGTTCTGTTTGTATTGTATCTGAAGATTGTCATTGCTTGTAGCTATTATACTGATTGTTCTGTCCGGGGTTATTAATGAACTTCTTAAACTTGACTTGCCACAGATGATTTCTTCTTTTATTTAGTTATTTTGATTCTGGCAAGTGCAGTAGCACAATAGAAAATTGATGGAGTAATCATGCTTTTGTGGTTGTGTTTGTAATCAGAACCAAGGTGAATTATCAGATATCGAGCATACGAGAAAACCAACTGAAAAGGCGCTTTTATCTGTTTCTGGCATTAGTTTAATAATGGTATTTCTTGCCAAGCTTAATGGCTGGCTTTAAACAGAAACATTAATCCATTGAAGTGTTTGCTTCTGACTGCATATGTCTGCCTTTGCTTCACTGAGATTTCTTGTTAGTAATTCATGATGCTCATTTTTTATTTGAATGTATTAACAAAAATTGTGATCCGTCCATATTTTTCAAATAAAGTATGTTGTAATGCTGTCTAAAGGACATTCATTGCTCTTGAATAGGATTGATTTCCCAGGTTCCCCCTACCCCCTACCCCCTCTTCCTCCGGCAACACAAGTGTATTGATCGATGGTCATAATCTGAAACATTTTGGGTATTCATAGTTGATAGACAGTTGTATGGTGTGGTCACAGTAATCATGCTGGGGGACAAATTGATGCAAGCAATGTTACAACACTTTCATCTCAAGATATCTCTCTCAATACTCAAGTTTAATGATCTGAGGAACGTCACACTCATTGTCAAGTTCTCCATTTGTCCAACTCTTAATCTCACACTGCACTAGCCTATGTTAATTTGTGGATCATAGAAGAGATTGAGCATTTGGTACATCTGCTAAGTTTGGGGAGTTTCAAGCTTTGTTTATTTTCCCAAAGAAGTTGATTCCATGGATACTTCTAGCTCAAGATTCTATTGCTACTTAAGAGAAACATATGTGATTTTGAATGGGATCTTTGTCTTCTTACTAATCTCAAGTGAATAGCGAGGCAACTATTGACATGCTTCGTCGAATGTTTTTACCTTCCTGAGATTATGATTCTACCATGTCCTGTGCAGATTTGTTGTGGAATCAGGGCCTTTAAGTTGATTTGACATCTATAGAATGCAAGGCTTCAATACCATATGCTGCTATTCAACTTTCTATGAGAATACAGTGTTGTTCTTCATTTATTTTCCTTCTACCTTGTGTGATTTCCTTCCCCACTTCCACTTCATCTGTATACTTCCACACCAAATCTACGCTGATGTCCATGTCGCTTTGTTTTGATCGTCTCCCTCTATAAAGATGCGATACATGAACTCATATATTGATCATTTTACATGCATATAGTTCAACTCCATTACGAAGAAGTAACCTTTGACACTTTGAAGTTTAGGACAAAAAGAAAGAGGTCTCCTAACAATTTATTGCATGCACATCACACATGATCAAGTAAAACAAGAATGAAGTGGATGAGATCCTTTTGTTGGAAATCCTTTTCCAATTTGGGAAATGAGAGTTGCAATGGAAGTTTGATGTTGGGGGGATGCAACTGGAGTTGTTCAATGCACTTTAAGTTACATATTTTAACTGGAGGGACAACAATAGCAACTTGTATAACTTTTTAGCAACAATTTTGGAATGATCGATAGTGCTTAACCATTTTAAGAGATGAAAACAAATTAACATCAAATGTTTGCAATCTCTTCTTTATATCAATTTGGGCAGGGATTTTACGAGTATATTAATTACGCTTACCCTTTTTTTAAATATGTGAAATTATATTTCCTCCTAAAGTTTTGAAATTATATTTACAGCCTCTTTAAAAATTCATCGTTTATGTCTGACCTTTTGTCGTTAAGGTTTGGATAAAAAATATTATCGTTAGTGAAATAATTATATAATTTTTTTTATTTTAGCTATTATTAAATATTTTCGTACAATAATTTTGTACTTGTAGGAGGAAAAATGCAACAATTTTTTACCTCACTGCATATATGAATTTTGTATTGATCTCTTTATAAATATAAACATATATATATATATATGCTTATTAAATGAGGGATGAAATTCTTTTTTCATTCAAATCCTAACGTAAAGGGGTCAAGGGTAAATAAAGATTCTCAAAGGAGGCGTAAGTATAATTTTCAAACTTTTTTAGAGAAAATATAATTTTGTACTTTCAGAGGAGGCCTATGTAGAATTAACTCTCTCTCTCTCAATCTATCTATATACGTGTGTGGTAGAAAATATTGATTTCAATAAAGATTGATTAAATGCATAAATAAATATAGAATTATATCGAACCTAATAAATATAGAAAATTTACCTATAAAAAATTACCCATATCACCATGACCTTATTAAGTGAAAAGTGTGTAGATTGCAACTTTACTGTTGAGGCAAGATCTTACTGGTGAATTAATAGTTGTAAAAACTTGTGTAGGTTTCTTACCATTGAAAAAGTTTACTATGAAATTTTAGGAGCAATGCAGGCAATGAATTGAAGAACCTCTTTATGAGCGAACAGATTACGTCATGAGTTTTGTGTCTGAATACAATATCAATGGTAGCTACTAGCTTCTAATCCAAAATTTTCTCATTGTAATAAATGTACAGTACAAGAATCACGACAATGTGTTCTCATTAAAATTTATCATAATTATAAATATTTATTATGGATTAACGATAATATAACAAATATTTTTTACAATGAACTATCACGAGGGGTACTTGTTTTACTGGTAATATATTTTTTCGAATAGTAAGACGACATATAAAATTATGATAAATTAGAAAAGCCATTGTAATTTACCAAAATTTGTGTATGTTTTTATATGTCTTGTTACTAAAGGTACACAAATGCCAATTATTTTAAACAATCACATTATTAAGTCCATCGGTAATTATATATATATGTAATGTTTGCATTAAATTTAACTGTGGCGACAAACATGTAATGTATCTGAAAGGAAAAAAAAAAGAATCGAAAATGAAAAATGGCAAAAGCCGTGAATTTGATGATGCAGTCGAAAATTGGAAGAGATGAAATGGACTGCTCTTGTTGAGAGTCGAACTCAAGACCTCCCGCTTACTAAACGGGTGCTCTAACCAACTGAGCTACAAGAGCTGCTGTGCTTTATAGTGGCTATTATTATTTTGTACTGGGAAAAGAAAATTGAAAAAACAAAGGGATTTTGAAATAAAATAGAGACTAGTCATGGATGCACTTGCATTTCAGAGATAAATGTCAAGGAGTTGAATGACAATTCACTTCTATTTGGAAGAAAAATAGAGTTAAGTGTTGGATCTTCTTTCTGGGACATTCTAAAAGTTTAGAGGTTTTGTGAGAGAAATAAAATGAATTTTTATTGGGGGTTGGGAGGGGAGTAAAAGATTTAAGGGTGAGGTAAGTAATCCTAGTCTCAAACACTTTTTTACTTTACACATATTTTTTTTCTCTTTTTTTTTAAATAAAAAAAAATCGAATATTCAATCGAATAATTCAGATAAGAGAATCCTATTTGAACCCCAATTTAATATTTAAAGTCGAGTATTGTATTACCATATAAACCCGAGTAAGTCAGGAGCCAAAACTACTCAATCCGAACATTCACCTCTAGCTCTAACAGTTACAATTTTTCAATTTTGCTCTAAATTTTGAATTTAATAAATAACACTAGCAGGTTGAACACACTCGATGTATATAACTTTATTATGATATATCTCTTACGAAATGCTTTACATTTTCATTGGTCGTAATAGACAAAACACAAACATTCATTTACGTACAAATATACTCGTTCCATTATATGACTTTTCAATTTAGTAATAATTTAACATTGTCAATTTTGAATTTCTATTTTTACAGACAATAATAAAAAAAGCATGCAAAATTAATATTTCTTTAAGCTCTTATTTAATTAAGTAATTAATTTATTTAGCCTCATCAATCTTTTCTTAAATAAAATAAATAACGCAACTTTTGTATAGCTGATGTGTACATATAAAATGGAGTAGAAGATGTAATCTGGATATATAGAACATCCTACTCCATAACCCTGATGCTTATCGAGGTCCAATAGCACCATACAATTTCAAGAAATCTTCTAATTATTCTAAGAATATCGAAGGATTAATCCGCAAAACAGATGCTCAAGTTAGTAATGATTTGGAATAAAATAAAGCAAGAATGGTAAGTAAAACTTGATAATGAATATCACTTTTCCTATCTTTCACTAGGTACATTGCTTAGTGTTTTTTTATTTTTAGACTTCCTGAAGTGATAGAATATTTATATATTTTTTTATTTTTCTAGAAAAGAATAAAGTGAGATGTACATGTACGAACAACTTTTAAAATGACATGTTTCAACGAAATCTATGTAGGTTTAGAAGTTAATATTAAAAGCACAATACACAAAATATTGAATGAAGCATGGATTTAATAATATTATAAAAAAAGAATATTTTAGATAAATATAGAAGTTTGTGGATGTAAGGTTTTAAAAAATATAATAGAAGTTGAGTGAAGTTTTAAGAAAGCTCTATACATAAATATTGAAGCTTTTATAGCATTCAAAAAATATTTTTAAAATAATTTTTCAGAGCTCCTGACCACTCCATTAAGATTGACTTCACCATTCACTTAAAGATACAAATATTGCGTAAGAGTTCATTCTTAATAATCAAGTTTAGTATACAAAATTTCATAAAAATTTTCAAAAAAAACTTGATTTATTTGTTCCTTTTCTCATACATAAATATTAGAAATTTGAGTTATAAATAATTATTATGAAACAAGAATAAATTCAAAATGAATATATATATGTGTGTGTGTATGTACTATTGTAGGTAATGTCTAAGAATGATATAAGAACAAAAATATTAAAAAATTCAAAAAAAAAAAATACGCCTAATGCACAATGTGCGTGTATTTTCCGAACATATAAAGGGAGAGAACGCTGGACCATTCAAGCTCATGGATTTAACCAACTCTGAATAGTTTGTTTCTAAAATTCTTGGGAGTTGGAGAAAATGATATAGCAAGATTTGGATCGCGTAATCTCCATCATTAATACTAATTAAAGAGTCGAATGCACATTCAACAAAGAGTTTTTTCGTGAGATGCATTTAATAGCCGATATAAGCACAATTTTGTGATGTTAAAGAGCTAATATGGAGATTCTCAAGTTAATTCGATTGAAACTCACTCTTCCTATAACTGAACCTAGTGGAAACAAGTATATCCGGCAATGCAATTTTCTTGAGTTCAACACCGATTAGGATGACCATGTTGTAGACTCCATTGAGCTCTTAAGAAATAGCAAAATTGCCGTCAAGAAGACAACGAAAAGGGCATCAATGCAATGCGCTTTAGCGAGCTCATGGTGTTGTCTGGGATGGTGTTGAATGAGGAAGTGCAGTGGGCGACATTTAAAGGCATGTATGACTTTGCGTACCTATTGAAGTTATTGACTCATCGGAGAGTTTCGATTCTTGGAGAAACATATAAGATATTGTGATGGAAATTGCTTGTAATAAAAATATGGGTAATGGGTATGTCTTCCCTCCCCATTGGTAGAATAAACAAATCTAAAATGATTTATCATGAGATATGTCTGCTTAACTTTCAAAATAGAACTTGGAGGAAAATTAGGAGGGAAGAAAAATAAATATTTATATCTTATATTATTATAAATATACTTGGCACGTGCTTGTGCTTGAAATGAAATAAAGAAATCTATTGATTTATTTTGAAATTAATTTTTCATTAATATGGAAATTGAATTTTGAATTTTCCAGCAAAAATTGAAAAAATTTGACTGTAATATATCTTATGAAAAATTATGCAGTTTTTCTGCATAACATGGAACATCGCAATGGTTGAAAAGTTACGCAGCTTTCTGCATAAAATATTGTAATGGTTATGAATCAATTTACAATTAAAAAATTGAAATGATTCGGAAAAAGGTTTCAGATGTCTATAAATACTAAGTGTCAAATGGCAAATTTCACCTCTTGAATCCTATTTTCGCATAAATTTGTTTTTGTCTGTTTTTGAGGGAAGTCTTTAAAGTTATGATTCGCAAACTTCAGGGGGCTTGCTAGAAGTTATTTGTCATATAAACTTGATAGCAAGTTATAGTGAGAGCAATTATCACTTTAAAAAAAGTATATGTTATTCACGCCTTAAGTCTAAATTCATTTTTTTCTTGTCATTTCTATTATAACAAATTATTTTTGAGATTTTCGCAATCACATATGATATCAAGCACCTTATCAGCCATAACAATTGTCTACATAGTGTTGGACTGACTTGGGAAGACACTGAATATGAGGCGAGTCTCATGTAATAGGGAGACTTGCATATATTAATTCTGAGTTGAATATATTTTGCATCCATAAATTTTGGTCAATATCGCGTTCACGCCCTTAAATTATGAAGCGTAACAAAATGACACCTTCAGTGTTCGTTCGTGAAACATATTTTGTAGTTAAATATGTTAATGAAATCCCCAACATATCTGTTACACATAGCAAAACTTGTTGAGTCATTCACCATGTCATTGTCCGCGTCAAAGCCAATTATTGTAACAATTTTTTCCCTTTTGTATTAGAGAACTTAACCCTTAATAAGAAAACATGGGTAAATTGCATGACACCCCATGTTTTTTAGGGAAATAGCACAAAATTCCACTGTATTATATTTATAGGCTAAAAATATCCTGTATTGTACTGCAAAATATTCCATCTCCGTTAGAAACTAACGAAGAGTGAGCCACACGAACGGTTTATACGAGTTGCCCTTTCTTCTTTGCTACTTTTGAGGTTTTTTAAGTGGGCAAATGTCCAATTTATTCCTTTTATTTGATAATTTAGTATGCACATAATTTAAATCAACAAAAGACAATGAAAAAATTAATATACTAAAAGTTCACTTTTAAAATTAAAAATTTACATGAATATAAATAAAAATCACTTATGATATTATATATTATTATTAAATTAAAATTATTTAATGTAAATATATTTTAATATTTATTTATAAAATATACTAATTAAATATAAAAACACCTAAACATTATATCAATTTTTTTAACTTATGGAAAATATATATTAAAATTATTAATATATATTTAATAATTTTTTATAATTTATAAATTTTATCAAATTAAATAATTTCACTTTTTTTTTTTTTACCTTCTTCTTCTCAGTCGGCAACGGAGGTCGCCCTTCTTCTCTGGGCAACCTCTGTCACCCAGAACTTGGGCATTAGAGGCGACATCGTTTTGCATCTGGACAACGCAAGGTCGGCCCCTCTTGTGGGGGTGACGTTGTTGTCGCCCCATTCCATTTGTGCCGATGGCTTCACCGCCCAGGGAGGCGGCGGCCTTCGCCGCTAGAAAGACATATATATATATATATTATAATTATATTATATTATATATATATTGTATATAGTATGTATATAAATAAAAAATATATTTAAATTACTTAAGATGTGGAGTGTTTATTTTTTATAATTGAAGATCAATGATTGCTATAGAAGGGTATAATGATCAATTTAATAAAAAATTAACGCCATTAGGATATATCTAACAGAAGGAGAGAGCATGCAATATTTTGAAAAATATAGAAAATTTTTTGCTTACTCTTTTCCAACATAAGAATTTTTAACTAAATTTTGAAAACACACGAAGATTTTATACAATTTATGCCAAAAACATTAACTAAGTAATAAAGGTAAAGTTGTTTTGTGATGCATGCTTTTGAAAGAGCAACAAACCGCCGACAAAAGTTTCATGTGTTTCCGAGGCAGTTCGAATTACCACATCAATTTTACTTTGCATATTCCACTCTACTTTGATGGAATAAAATTTTAGGTATAAGTATATATATTTAAATAAGTTACAAACATAAAATATGATTTTTTTTCTATATTTTCTTGGAAAAATTTTCCAAGGCAATAGCAAAAAGAAAACAAAATTGGGAGAGCAAATAATGATTAAAAACAGTTGAACCCATGGTTTTTAAAATCGGACGGGACTAGCTTGTTCAATCGATTTATTCAAGAATCGATCATAAGCTTGGTCTGATTTGATTTTAACTAGTATGGTTTGATTGAAATACACTCAAGCATATTTATTTTTACATAAAATAACCTCTTTGAAATTTTCTATCAAGAATATTCTATTCTATTATACATGTTTAAATTTATTATTTAAAAAATACCAATCATTTCCACTTATTTTAGTTTTTTTCTTTAAATAAAAATATTATACAGTTAAATTATGCATATGTATCGAATGTACAAGTACTATTTAATTAAATGTGAGAGTTAATAGCTACTTTTAATTGATAGAAATTTTGTTTACAAAAATCTCTTTGATATACTTACTCCTACACAAAATGCCCATATTCTTTTTGTTTTCCCTTTAATAATATTAGTTTATATATATATATATATATATTTTCTTCTCTTTAATTTGTTTTCCCTTTAATAATATTAGTTTATATATATATATATATATATTTTCTTCTCTTTAATTAATTAACTTAATATAATAAAGATTAAAATTATACATGAACTCTGTTTGGTTCGTGTGATTAGGAATAATAAAATTACTTATTATGCATAATCACATATTTGATTGATATTATTAAAGCTCGATATTAATAGAAAACTCGATCTTATTTATAAAGATTTATGGAATAATGAATTACAATTATTATAAACATATATTAAAAATATTTTTTCTTATTTGTCCTTCCACTCTCCCTACTCTCTCTCTCTCTCTCTTCCCATCTTTACTTCTCTCTCCTCTCTCCCTTTGTTTTTTTTCCATCTATTTCTTCTTCCAATGAACAATAACGAAATGACTCGTCTCAAACAAAACCTAGCGTTCTTCGTTTTTCTAAATGATTAAAAAGATTATAAAATTATAATAATTAGATAATAAAATATAATAAAAATATTAATTTATTTTTTTTGGGACTTTAAAAAATATTGGAGTTTTGATTAATTGTCAAATTAAATGTGTATTTAGAATTTATGTTTCTTATGAGTATAGAAAAAATTGAAATATTCCACTAATTAAATTAAATTTAATTTTAAAAACTTTATTTCAATAAATAATTTAGGATTTTTTTTTATAATCATAAACTTTTAAAAATAATATTCTTAATAGTCTTTTTACATACTCATATTTTATAATCCCTTCAACCAAATACTATATTATACTATCACATGAGATACCACATATATAGTATCTCAAACCAAACAATACATAATGAGGGTGGGATTACTTATCATTTAGTTTTTCATCCTGCCCAATCCCATCACGTCTAATCCTATCATATAAACCAAACGAGCCCATAGACCGAGCATGCTTGGATAGCTGGTACAGATTATTTATGTTTCCAAATATGATACAAAAATGTAAATGAAGCACATATATTTTTCGAAATAAAATCAGGTATGCATATACATCAGCAAATATAATTAGAAAATCAATTACCAATTTAGTTATTTTAGAAATAAATTTATCCATGGAAGATGGATTGGGTATGAATACATATCCTTCAAAGAGAAGGTGGGCGGTAACCGCAGAATGCAGAATGCACCATAAAATGGTAGTCTAGAAGTCTGAACACCCAAGATTAATTTAAGAAGATCTCCACACAAATAGTTGAAAACAAGTTTCTATACAGCCTAATGAATGCTCAATTTGGGTTTCCAGCTCAAACATAATAATATCTCACTACTAAAATCCATGTAATTTCCCAGCAACTCAACTGGTTCATCCACAATCAAATTTGCCAAAAGCTGGCAAATATGTAAACGAACTTGGAGACCAAGAGCAGCTCTTTTTCAACCAATATATTTTGTTTTCCAGGGTGGTCCCGGTTCCAAAAACTGATTTTAAAATCAGTAGCCAATGTTAGCCTAATCTCGCTTCTCGTTGTAGTACCTAACGGAGAAAAAGAGCAAGAAAGTTTTAGTGAGGTGTTTTTTCGAAACAGAAATATATACGATTTAGATGTAAATTATGACGAAATCTTGGTTTCTTATACCGAAGTAGTAGGAAAACAGATACTGACACAGCTTTCATACGTTAGATTCCAGAAACTCAAGAATAAAATTAGACCACAACAGCCTCACACATTACAATGATACTAATTCTATTGAAGGCTTTAAAGCACAAACTAATGATACTTTGTTTACTCAAGTTAATGGCTTCCGCGAATCTTGCGAGCACCTTTGCATGTATTATCCAAGTTACACCAAGATCCTAACCCAGCCTGCCTGAGTTCACTTTTTTGGGGACTTCAGAGTATTTGGATTCCACAGATACTAATAAGTTTCTAATGGTCATGACAAGTCTAAGTTGCAGCTATAGCTCTATTCTTCCATAAGCAAGCATGACATTGAAAAGAGTAGATTTTACCTTTTTCTCCACACTCAATGGACAATCAGGGTCATGGACAAGTAGACACTATTTCTACATAACAAATAAGATGCTGCAGATGAGGCACTAAACACTAATATAAGCATTAACATCAATCAATGGACTCCACCTCTGTCATTGTGGGGAAACTGCTCATTCTCAAATTAAGGAGTAATCCTTGCATCCCTAGAGCAGAAAGAAGCTATCTCATTATTCAGTCATGTTGAACATGATGTGGAGTAACTTTGTTTCTGACCAAAACCCAACCAGTGAAGTCATTAGAGGTTTTCACATTCTTGCCTGTTCATCTCTGATCAGGTTCCCTTTTTAGCTGGTCTAACACATGTATATCTCTATCTAGTACAAAGTTGATAGTAAGAAGGATGTATAGGGGATAATATTCACCAACTCTCAAGGATATATCCCCTGCCAGGCAAGATATGTACATTTGGCACAGAGATAATCTTCCACTTACTTCTTTTGCTACCTATGGAGGTCTTAATGCTAATCTTGCATTCAAACTATAACAATGTTGCCCAGACAACCATTAATCCAAGCATTGTTGTCCAGACAACCATTATATCCAAGCATTGTTATTTGGACAACCACTATGCAATGAACAACAGCACACCACCTAGGAGAAGTATTGTCATAAGTTTATTTCGGAAATACCTCTTCAGCAAATTTAATCAAAATGGTTGTCCTCGGTCTCTGTTGCCCATCCACAGGTACAAAATGAGCTGTTACAACAGCTGGAAAACCTGCATTATCCAAGACTCCCTTCAAAAAGGAAAAAATCAATCATTAGAGCCTCAAACCAACACAACTATCACTTAAAAAGCTCTTGGACGATGCAGGATGTACCTTCACAATTCCAGCAACAAATGCTCCGCAGTTGAAGGCACCCATATCTTTGGGTATTGAGATAAATCTACGGTATAAAATTCCCAAATCAGCAGATGCAAAGAAAACAGGAAAATAAATTGGCCTGTCACAACATGAAAAGGAACATGAATGTATAACCTGTTGACAAGAAGTTCCTTCTCACTGATCATGTACTCATCCTCGTGCTCAGTACCTTTTTCAAGTGAGTCAGCCACCTGATGTCAACATAATATAAAAACTATGGGCTTGTTAATCTTGACAAATTTGTTCATAATATCAAAGGCATAAGTGAGAAAAATCATGCAAGAAATAAGCTTTGAGGCTGACGGGCCTCTGTCCCAACCGCACCACATGTACAAGAAGGATCAAAAACCAACTGCAACTTGTATCATACATTGTCCAGTAACATGGTCAGGCCAATCAAGTATGATATGTCAAGAATTCCCTAATTTCTTCTATATACTTTTAATGCCTAAGAAGATCAACTGTATGTACAATCGCCAGTGAGGTATACAAGGAAGAGAACAATAAAACACAATGCAATAAATTGGAGCCTGGATCAGAAGGTGAATAGAGAAGGAACAGATCACTTGATAACTAATATCCACAGATTTAGGTTTAAAAAATTTATATAACTCGAGATGATGCATGCCATGCTCACAGAAAAAAGGCTAAAATTCTCCAGTTTAAGGTCAATTACCATGAGTAACTGTATCAAAGGAGTGCATTTTATGGCAATCCATGAAAACCTTGTGGATAACAGCAAAGGAGAAAACTATTCACCTGCTTATTTCTTCTCAAGCTCCCAAATATAAAAGATACAACATTTCAGCAAGTACGTAAATGGATCCCCACTTTCCATGGAACACACTACGGCCCCACATTCTGTTGCTGCAGTCAAGCATCACTTAGCATCTAATCCACAGGTCTCCTGATATACACCACTAATTTTTCCTATATTACACACTAGCAGTTTGGAGAGTCTGAAAACTGCACATCCAGCAACAATCAGCACTCCCAAGCTCATGACAGCCCACTATATGTGGAATTCAATTCAACACCAAAACTCCCTGTTGTGATCTGATGCAGACATTACCCATTTGCAGGTGTAAACCTTCTTATTCTCTGGCATAAACTTATCAACTTTACAGAGTTTGCCTTGGGTTTATCTATCTGTGATTAGGTGTGAAAATAGCGATCTCTATCTTCTATTTTGCACGCCTTCAAGTCACTCTTAGCAGCATTCTCGAGTGTAGAAGACTCCTAAGAACAAAAAATCACGGGCTCCTGATTCTTCCCTTTTTGACTTATGGGATTCATAACCCATTTTAGAATCATTGACAATTAGCAGGAGAAAATCACCTTGGTTGACTTCTCTACTTTGCAACTCAGGTACATAGCTGTATTACTCTTTATCTCTCCCCCTCCTTCGTCCTTTGACTTTCTTTCGTATCTCATATTTAGACAACAAGTGAATAAATTCTAGTAATCGCATTTCTAGAAGAATTTCGTTACATCTCTCATAAAATTTCACCTTTTTAACCTTTCCCTTCTTTTTGCACCACTTATATGTGGTGCATAGTATCATCTCTTTGTGTTATTAGAGGCTCTGGGCCCTCACTCCAACTAATCCACAAAGCAAGTAGTCATCCTGAAGACTAAATTTCCATCTCAGAAACCTTCAAGTCACTACAAACACTCGACTAGGTAAGCAATACTTATAACTCGGTCATGAATATAAAAGTGAGCATTAACGATGTGCCAGAAATACATCACGTAAAGAACTTCATAGTCAAAGATAATCCATCAAATCACCAACATACGTACTCAGCAGGATATTGCAATCAGATTTTAGATAAACACCATAAATTATATTACTTAAAGAGCCAACATTATCAAGTTTCTACTCAATTTATGGGGCTATAACATGAACTTGGTCAAACTGTAGCAGGACTATGTTACAGGTTTAGGTTGGACAAGTTTTGACTACTCTGGGTTCGAAGCTTACTCGTCTCTGTAAAGTATTCTAGCTAACAGAGATAACTTCTAAGCTTGTGAGATCTCAGCATCAGGTACCCATTTACATATCCATATAATCTATTCAGAATCAGTTTTTAACTTCATTGAACTTTAGTGTGATCAGAGATCTCATCTAGAGATAAACTTCCATTATAATAATACCTTATGATATGTTACATCAACATAAATCAGAAAACAGGCTTAAAGCCTCCTAGAGAACAGAAACTCGAGAGAAAATGACCTGGGTTGACAGTATACAAAGAAAATTTACCTAGAGTTTTAACATTTTCCTGTAGAATCAGATCCCAAATCTGTTTTATCTAGAATATTTTACAGGCAAATTTAGGGACAGGATTGTTTCTTGACTATCAACTTCTTAAACAATAATGCTCACTTGTAGCACCAGCTCCAGAATGATCGATCACTATGAGGATTCTGAAAAGCTTGGGGTTTAACATTGTGATTCAGTTTACAGATATCTCGCTCGTCAGTGAGACCAAGCTTTCACAAGAAATAATAAAAAATGATACTTTTTCACTGTGACTTTGGTATCCTCATGATCACGTGGTAAATCTTCCTCCGAAATACAAAAATGCCTAGGAAGGTGAAAAGCATTTCTTATGGATATTCTGGAAGCTTACCAAGATATAACAGAAATATCCATGAAAATAATTGTTAACAATGTATATGGTTGCTGCTAAACAAATAATTGTCCAGTCATAAGTTGTTTGTCGATAGAAATAAAAAGCATCTTTGTTAGAAGGAAATGAAACCAAAAATAGGAGAAAGAAGTACAAAAAGACTAAAGTGTATCACAACCTTTCCGAACAAGACCTTCCACACCGTGCTGTGTATGAAAGATAAAATACCCAATAGTCTTGTCTCCCTTCTGTTACCCTACAGCATCAAAAGAAGATCACCAGGTAGATGTGTCAATGTAATACATGATCGGGCACTTCAGAACTAGATTGCACTATCTGAGATACTCAAGAAGTGCAAGAATACATGTCAGCTCTTTTGGTTTGAAGATTTAAGTGGCATGCTTATGCTCATTACTCAAACAAATTAAATTACAATTATAGATAACTCTACAAAGAAATAAACTAATTTCTCATACAAGATACAGATATGGAAAATATTTCTTTCTTTCTAGATGGAACGCAAAAAGTTACTTGTTCCACCATTATATAAAAATTCATATCCCAATTGGAAGTTAATCCTTCTAGAAGCTTCCGTCTAATAACTCAGACAACTTCTATCACGAGTTATCAGAACTGCTTTCACTTGGATAAGGAAGAAAATGAAAAGAAGTGCTTGCGAAAATGCCTAGATCAAATCTATCAAGCATAAAGTATGGCAATTAGTGATCAATTCAGGATGAATCACATGTTGCAACAAAACTGACTTATTCCTGAACCAAAATGCATCTTTAATATTTTTTTATTTGCACGTGAAACTGCTGTACTCACAGATAATCTTGTCTACAAGAAAAATTGTTTTAACATATATGAAAAGTTGAGAGAAGAAAAAAGTGGGATTGACAACTGTTGCTCATGATGGCATTATAGTGCAATAGATATACAAAAGTTGCCCATTTCCTTGAAAGGAACCACTGACAACTTAAATATGTTAATGCTACCATAATGTCCCTACCTTCTCCCTGTGACAAAGAAGTTCCAGAACCCTAGCTCCAACAGCGTAGCCAGCATCCTCTAACCTGATCCAGATTCAAGAGCTTCATCAAGAATTCCATGTAAGACTAGACTTCAAATTAACCTCAGGCGCACATTCTTCTATAAAATTCAAGACAAATCTCATCTACGCTTTTAGCCTTAAAGCTCAGTTAGTGAAAAGAGATCTCAACTGTCATGTCTAAGATATTGACCATCAATAATCAGAAAAATAAATTCAAGTTTCCCAACTTTTCTGATATAACTAGATGGTTCCAGCTGAAAGGTTTCCTTTCCCAATTTCAGGTAATCCAAATTATATTTCCATCACCAGACCAGATTGATCATACTCAATGTTAGCATTTTTCAATTACAATTTATGTGACTCAGAGTTTTATCCTTTCACCTTCTTTCCAGCTCTGCTATGTTGTCGACTTGCGTCTGATTGTACTGAACAAGCTCGGAAAACAAGAATGCAAATGCACTCAAACTCACCTGCAACAAATCCTCAATCAATTCGATCAACACAGCACGTAATTTGTAAACTTTTGTGCAAAACCAATATTCCCAACTCAACCTCAAGTTGGCGTAATTCCATCAAATGATACTACTCAAGAACCCCTTGCAGCTTATATTCAATAAACTGACTGACTCTACCAAATATCAGGCAAAACCTTTACAGCTCCCCCAGAAAAAAAAAAAAAAAAAAAAAATTGATTCAAAAAATATGAGACGGGTTCGTGAACTTTCGCCCATAGAAAATTTGATAAAAAACCCTCTACTCCAATTTCGAAAAGCAAATCAAGTCTGTAGGTGATTGAACGGCAAAGCCAAATGAAAAGATGGAAGTGAAGATCTGAATAATATGCAAAAATACCTCTTGTTTTCCTTTGCTGAGGGGTCTGTCGAGCACATTTGTGTATGGCTTGATTTTCCCAACTCCTATCATTCTCCCTACCCCTTCTCTCTCAAATCCAATTTCGGTGTTCGACTGAGTTCGAGTTGCGGTCTTCTGTCCGTGAATCTATACGAAAGTACTTCAACTAATTGTCTTGATTTCATTCTCTCTTTGTATTTTGAACTCACACTTTATGTATTCTATCGGCTAAATTTGCTTTACCCCCTCCTATTTCGCACATATAACATATACCACCCTTATATTTTGATGAAATGTACTTATTAAGCCCCACTGAATGATGTATCCAAGTTTTTGAAGTAGTATTAGGATGAATTTGGTCTAACTTTTGAAGAATTGATAACAAAGCAATTAATCTTTATTTAATTAATTTTTATTGATTTTGTGAAATTGATATTTGTCAAAAGCTCCCAATTTTAACTTTTATAAAACTCAAATTATTATGTTTCAACAATCCAAAAGTGATTATCATTGGGGTTGTCAAACGCCTCTCAAATACTAACAATAATTTTAAATGTAAGTTCTCTCACGTCCTTATCACCATAATTAAGTTTTTAAAGTGATTTTGAGATTATCAATTATAGAGCTAATCACATTATTTATTGGGGTAAAAAGAAAGAAAAAAAAAGGAAAAGATTTCAATCGCAACTTGTCTATAGTTTAATTTGCAACAATGTTATCTGATTTTATGGTTAGAATCGTAAAAAAATAAGTAGGTAAACCCTAAATCAGAAAGAAAAAAAAAATGTAGGTAAACCCTACATCAAAGGCAGTGCCTAGAGCAAAAAGAGCTGCCAAACGGACCTTCAAAAATGTTGTGTACATAAACAACATATGCATTTAATTAGATCGTTTAATTGTTTTTCTTGGATTGCATTAAAATGGACAAAATGTATAAAATTTCTATCTGTTTTAAAAAGTTTGTAAAAAATACCCTTCTATTTTGAGAATAGACTAAAAACCCTCTCCTATTTTGTTTTAGTCAACAAAAAATCCTCCATTCTGTTAAAAACTAATGGAAAGTGGAAGATACGCGCATCTGGTGTGTTTGGTAGTCATTTTCTGCGATTTAAGTCTATATATAATGACACTTTAGACTAAAATACCCCTTTATGACTCTATAATTATAAAGGGCTTTTTTACTTGTTTTGTCTTTTTTTTGCCATTTCTCCCCCTCAAAAAATAGGTATTAAATTTTTCGTATTAAGTTTAAATGAAAATATTAAAATAATTTAATTGATTTAATATTAAATATTAAATTAAATTATATTTAAATTCAAATAATTTTATAATTGTTAATTGTTAAATCTAAAATTATTTTTAATTAATTAAAATAATATTTAATTACAATAATTATTATTATAATTATTACTAATTAGCTAAAAAATATAAATATTATAATTATTTAATATATTCTTAATTAACTAAAATATATTTTAATTAATATAATTAAAATTAATTAAAAACTAAAAAAAAGGAACGCTTTCGCCCCTTTTACGCCGAAAACTTGTCCGGAAGAGTTTCCGACGACTAAAGGTACCATTCGAATCCTCCCTTCAAAACAAACATTTTCATACCTTAAATTTGAGTTTTCACCAATCAGAGAGACTGGGTTCATGCCACGACCGTCGAACATATTTTTCGTTGATTCATCTCCGTTCAGTCGAATTTTAATCTCAGACCACCATTAGACTCGTCTCTTCAAGACGATTCTAATGAGACCAGCCTCACTTAATTTGGTAAAAAATTTATGGAGATACGATGAATTTAATAAATTTTATCGCGGCAATTTCTTTTAATATATAATAATAATATATTTTTAAGATTTTAAATAATTTATTGAATTTAGACCTTTTATTTTTTAAAATCTAACGATTGAAATTAATTGATTAAATCTAACGATTGAAATTAATTGATTAAATCTAACGATCAATATTTGATCCAAAAAGATCCAATGGTCATTAAAATGAGAATAATATATATTAAGTAAGGTTTTACGGGTCATTTTCTACAAAATTAACACTGTTAGTTGGATTTAACGGAGAGGGGATGATTGAGCTGAGTTTTACAAAATACGGGGGAGCTTTTAGCCTATTATCATAACAAAAAGGCATTTTTGCATACTTTTAAAACACAGAAAGATTTTATACATTTTTTTCAATTAAAAAGAATGAAACCAAGATACCAAAAGATACTACTAAGAAAGAAGAGAAAAACCTCATAATGGGACTAAAAAAAGAAAGAAGAGAAAAACCTCATAATGGAACTAAAAAAAGAAAGAAGAGATACCAAACAAGGGCTAAAATGCATTTTATCTCCCTGTATTTTGTTAAAATAGTTAAAACTTCCCATGTGTTTCGAAATAGGCTAAAATGCCACCCGTATTTTGTAAAACTCGGCAATTAATTTTAAAATAATAGAAAATACAATTTAACAAAATACACAATTAACATAATATATATATATATATACATTTAAAAAAGTAGAAAATAAAAGAGCACCTCCTAAATGTGGCAGAGGCGGACAGAGAAGGAGGCGAAGTGAGGTGAACAGAGGGATAGAGAGAGAGAAGGAGAGATAAAAAAAAGAGAGGAAAGGAGTGGCTGGTGGTGGTGGGGCTGATGTGGGAGGGGGTGGCAACCTGAATGTCCTGGTACGACTTCCTCCAGCTGATATGCGATCTCAGTCCACTTGGACTCATCAACAATTCTCTGTGCCTTGGTTTTGCAGATAACCATCCAATCCTCTTTGTCCCTCTTCATACTTGGGTACTCAGTGTAGTACACTTGCACTGCTTGTTGTGCCATTATGAATGACCCATCCTTTTGGTACACTTTTTTGAAGTATACATGAAGAGAAAATTTCAATTTACGCCCCACAACTTACATTGTTTGCGATTTTGGTCCCATTATTTTACCCCTTACTACATTTAGTCCCATAAGTGTCAAAAAATTATAATTTACATCCCACTCACATTTTTTTTAGATTCTTGATGGAAGGAGCACGTGCAAAGCACGTATTCTTTTAACTTAACCAATGTTTTTTACTACAATAGTGTGAAAAATTACAATTTATGTCCCACAACTTATACTACAATGGGACCAAAATAGCAAATGGTGTAAGTTGTGGGACATAAGTTGTAATTTTTCACACTATTACAGTCAAACGTTGGTTAAGTTAATGGAGCATGTGCATCCTTCATCAAGAATCTAATGGCAAATGTGAGTGGAATATAAATTAAAATTTTTTGCACACTTATGGGACTAAAATGGTGAAGGGTAAAACAATGGGACCAAAATTACAAATAGTGTAAGTTATGGGACGTAAATTTTAATTTTTCCTTTACATCAACGAGGCGATAGCGTGGGTATACCTTCATGCCTCTTACTAGATCGACCCAACGGTACTTGGACGGAACAATGTGCAAGTTCGAAATAAGTGGGTATATCAATTGAATGATCTCTTCGATGGTACCGTAAAAGTCATTGTCCTCGTCTGTATACGATGAACTTTTGACATACACCCCACAGTTCATGGTTGACTTGCCGGCATTGTGATGTTCCATGTAGAAGTTGTACCCGTTCACAAAATAGCAAGGGACTGACCTCACTTATGCACTTGGATCCTAATAATGACACTTCAGGGGTACTGTAAAGAAAATAAACCAATTTTCTCAACAATGTATGCCTCGACAATTGATGCTCCACATATATTTTATTTTTCACCTTTTTCTTCAACTTATATAGAAACTTTTCAAATGGGTACATCCACCTATATTGCACTAGCCCCCTAAGCGAGCTTCATATGGCAGATGAACAATGAGGTGCTCTATTGAGTCGAAAAAAGCTAGAGGAAATATCTTCTCAAGGTTGCACAGTATGATGGCAACACTGTTTTCTAACTCATGTAACTTGGCGACATCAAGCATGGTCGATCATATGCTTTAGAATAATAGATTAACCTCCGTTAATGCACTGCATATATGCTCGGGAAGCATCTCACGAAGGTGGTCGAGATCAATTTCTACATGAATACATGACGGTCGTGGCTCTTCATGGCGTGCATCCGCAATTCCATCATGTCAACATAGCGGGCAAGGTTAGACGTGTAGCCATCAGGAATTTAAGGCCATGAATTCATTCACATATCCTCATCTTCTGCTCCTTCATCAAGGTATAGACTGCTTTAGGCATAATGTTCGGTCTACATTCATCTAACTCAAGCTACGGGTGGTTACAGATGATCTTCAAATCCTGACGTGTATTTAAATTATCCTTCGTCTTTCCCTTGATGTCTATGACCATGTTGAAAATATTGTCAAACACAATTTTCTTAATGTGCATGATGTCAAAGTTGTGTCGATCAGATGCATAACCTAGTGTGGAAGATATCAAAAAATATTTTTCTTCATCCACTTGTGGTTGCTACCATAGCCGGAAGGAAGTGTCAACGGCATTTCAACTTAAGGACTAATGTCCAACTCAATCTAGGATCTGGTTTTCTATCAGCTTTGGACGTGCAACTTTATATGCGACACAATTATTTATTATGCTTGGATTTAGTTTTGGAAGTGGTCAGATTGTTGGTGAGGGTGACCTTGAGAGGATAAACTAACCATTATTTCCTACATCTCCACCTGTCAGGATCAAACATTTCCTACAACTGATCCAAATCTACCTCCTGAAATGCTACTTTCCTTATTTGAGAAGTGAAGAAATCAATAAAAACATTTCTTGATCCAAAATTATTTAGATACCATTTGTTCATCTTGTCCGAAATTGTGTTTCATAATTTGTTGTGTTACATCATTACATTGAATGAGATATAATATTTAAAAACCTAATATATTGATTTTTCGGTACTGACCCTTATTTTGCGATTTTTTAAAAAGAGAAATAGAGACAAATTTGGAAAAAGACGATACATTGTCTATATGATGTGACATAATAAATCTACTATATTTTTTAAAAGTTGTCTGATGAATGAGTTGAAAATTAGGTTTTGTAGAGCATAAAATTGATAAAAAGATCTTTTAATTCTCATTAAAATTTCATATTTTTTTTTGTAGTACTTGCTCTTAATCTTTAAGATCGCTTTACCAACACCAACCAGGAACTCCTCATTTATTTTGTGGGTCCGTGACTTGTGATAAAATTACGGGCCCAATCTTAATCATTGTGAGGGTGCAATAATTCATTCCACCTCCATAAATAGGATAACTTATCCCACAATTTGTAATCTATGGCTCGTAGACGTAAAGAAAAGCCCATACATTACAGTGGCCAATTACAAAATCACCCTCACTCCCTCACTCGCGTCTCGCCTGCGAGTGAGTTTCTCTTCGAATACTTATTGAGCCCCAGCTCTACATTTGGCCAATTGCTTCATGATATGTTCAATACCAATCAAAGTTGTTTTCAACACTACGAAAAAAACACTATAGAAATTTGAGATGTAATAACATTTAGTGTAATTAACAAAACTAAATCCTCATGACCACCAAATCATAGATAGATTTGAATTCCACTGTATATTGTATGAGTCTAGATCTACTTTCATTCAAAAAAAAAATACAGAAAATTAGATGGAAAAAGTCCATCATAAATTTGGGACAAAATTGAGAGGGAGTTACGTCTTTTCTTGAGGATCTAAAATTATAATTCTAAATGCTGTAGATTTGTCATTTCAAATCAGTCAATAAGTAATTCCCATAATAATTCATTTTCAGAATTGGGTCACTTATAGATGTGATGTAGCTGTCATGATAATTAACCTTCAAATATTCACTGATTTTCGCAAAGAAAACAACACTCCTCAATAAACACATACATACATCAGTATTAATCATATTTATATATTACAATTTATTCAAAATTGCAACTATATTATATTTTAATGTGTGAATTTAGAAACCTACATCCATCATGCATGATTTTAAAATGTTTTTTCTAATTGCTCATTTAATAAAGAGTTAATTACACTTAGACCTCTCTAAATATGTTAACTAATTACATTTTTTTATAAAAAAAATTAAATTATATTTATATTCTCTTTGAGAATTTGTTGTTTATACTTGTATCCTTTTTGTTAGGATTTGAACAAAAAATATTGAATTTAGCAAAAAGTTACATAAATTTTCAATTTTACCTTTCGTTCAACATTCGCATATAATATTTTTGTATTTATGAGGAAAAAATATAATAATATTAATCTCGCTATATATATATTATTTATCTCTTTATAAGTACAAAGATATACGTGTAAATGTTAAATGAGGGCAGAATTTAAAATTTACATAATATTTTTTGCTAACGTTAGTATTTTTCGTTCAAACCCTAATGAGAATGCGGTTAGGTATAAATAGAGAATTTTTTAAGGAGGTGTAAGTATAATTTCAAAATATTCTGGGAGAAAATTTTAATTTTATATTTTTAGAAGGGATGTAAGTGTAATTAACCCATTAATAAATAGAGAACAATGACTTTAATTTATTGTTTTATAGAGAATAGTTTCCTACTGATCCATTTTGCATGTTGAATTGTCCTGCAGAATTTCTCTCTTTTTTCTTAATTTTTTTTTATTAAATAACAATTTGACATCACTAATTCTTTTACTACTATTTTGAATATAATATTGAATCTCAATAAACATATATATTAAATCTAGATAACAGAAGTTCAATTATTATCTTACAGGGTGTATAATCGAGGTTATAAATTTTTAAATATCTTATAAAATATTTGAGAGTTTGTGTATAAAATATGACGAAGTATTCTTGCTGTTTCAACTAAAATAAGATGTTAGGTGTACGGTTTAAAAATAAAAATATATAAATTATGATGACTTCTCCTTAAATTTATCACAATTATAAATATTTTCTCGTTATTTGATAAATGGGTGAATAATAGTAATGAAAAATGAGCAAATTACCCTTCTATTAAAAATAAATAGCAATTTACATCCTTGTGTTTTAGAAAATGAAACAATTTACCTCTTTAGGTATGAAAGTAAATTGCTTCATTTTTTAACATATAGAAGGATAAATTGCTATATTTGAAAAACACAGAGGGATAAATTGCTATTTTATTTTTTATAAAGGGATTGTTTGCCTATTTTCCATAACACAAGTAGGTAGATCGCAATTTTTATCCTTTGAAAAAGTACAAATACCTTCCTGAAATCAAATATACCCTAACAAATACTGTCTTGTGACAGCTCATTATAGGAGGTATTTGTTAGGGTAATTCTAATTTCAAGGAGGCATTTGTAAATTTTTGAAAAACTAGTATTTTTAGTCCCATAAGTTAGGTCCATGTTACTTTTGGTGATATTTATTATGGGATTAGCACTTGTAGTCCCTTAAATTATAAAAATTGGCACTTTTGGTCCTCATGCACTTCTTTCTAAGTTTTGTTCATTGGTTTCATTTCATTAGTAACAGCTACATTCACTACAAGAAAACAGGGTATCAGAGACGGAAATTTCCGTCTCTGAAAGTAGGATTTCCGTCTCTAAAACAAATTAGAGACGGAAAAATCCGTCGCTGAAGTCCGTCGCAGAAGGCCGCGTCGCTAATAATTTAGCGACGGAAATATTCCGTCGCTAAATCTGAGACCGAAAATTCCGTCGCTAATTCTGTCGACAAAAAAGAAGAAAATTTAACTGTAATCCGTCTCTAATTTCCGTTGGTAATCCGTCTCTGATTCCGTCGATAAAGGTAAAATAATTTCCGTCTCTAATTCCGTCTCTGAAATGAAGAAAATATTCCGTCTCTAATCGGTCTCTAAAACCTTACAAATTTCCGTCTCTAATCCTCTCTAATTTTTTTTGGTTTTTTTTGGGCAAATTTTTAATTTCTGCATCCAAATTAATATCTTGGTCATTATACCATCAAATATACATTTCATCAATACCAAAATCTGAATTTCCCAAACAAGAACAACAAATATTAACAAAAAAGATACTTATAATACAATAACACTAATATAATTGATGTCATCATCCAAATATTACCAAATAATATCAAATCAACATACACTAAGTCATAAACAACCAACATAAAAAATAAACTAATTATCTTTCCTGGAATGTTGTTACTCTTGTTGTCCAGACCCACCAGCAAATTGATGGTTTGCGTATCCTACATCTTGAAGTAATTTTCGAACTAATTCTTGTAGGTCTGCCTCCCTCTTCCTAGCCTCATCCTCCCTCTTCCCAGCCTCTTCCTCCTTCTTTCGAGCTTCTTCAAGATTAGTCACTTCTTTACCAAGTTCTTTTTCCTACAGTTTACAAAACAATATTAATTTATATGTCAATAAATTGCATAAAAGATATCTAAAAGCTTTATACTTAAAACTTACCATTTTTTGGCCTATGTGCCCCTACAGGATTAGAACCACCAGTGTGTTTTGTTATCGAACCATCTATTTCAGTTACTGATAGAGATGCCAGTGTATAATGTGAAACAGAAACACTTAATTGTAAGTCATTTAAAAAAATAGCACCTTAATGGCATATTAGCTGGCGAAAGACACCGAGTCTCCTTTGCCATCTAAAGAACATAGAAAAATATTATTCGTTCTTTGAACTGAGTAACTCAATACACAGGTGAAATGCAGAAACTAAGTCTACTATGTTGAATTACTCCAATTAAGAAACGTCCAGATGTTTAGGGCCTTGCATGAATGTTTTGGAGGTCTGAAGCAAATAACATATAGAATGTTCCTAATCACCTTTTTACATGACAAGATTTGTAGTTTTCAACTTCATTGCAGAAAATTAAATCCAAAATGTTAATCACTATCTACAAATGCAAAAGAGGAAAAAAAAAAGAAATATCATTTTCCTGAACGAACAACCAGAAAAAAGAATAGAACAATACCAGCAAGAGCCTTCACTAAAGCATCCTCAGCTTCTCTTAATTCCCCTTTAAGCTTTCCCAATTTCTCTGTCGAAAGGAAAAATCAAGGGAATTCAAGAACTGCCAACAACCTAAAAAACTTCACTAACAGTAAAAACCAAACTTTTTGGCTTTTGCTAACAGAAAAGAAAATTTATAGAGAAGCCTTCTCGAATTAAAAGCAAAGGTAGATAATAAATAGTCTAAACCCTAAATTTCGATTCAAAACCAAAACTTTCTTTCGGAAAACAAGAAGACCATAAAAGATAGTACCTTGAAGCTGAATGGTACGCTGGGCTTCGGACTTTGCAAAGTCAAAACGATTCGAATAGAGGCGTTCAATGAGGCATTTCAACAAACACCTTCACCCTTTCTTCAACTTGACAGATATTGACTTTAATCTTACATATAAACTGCTACAACAGTCATGAACTTTTACAACTTTCACCCTTTCTTCAACTTGTTTTGGTTATAGAAAATAGCACTCAAACCCAAGAAAAATAAGAATAAGTAAAATGCAATAGAAAAAGAAGAATTACTTGGAACCCATACTCGTCGCCGACTTGCCGTCGTTGTTGCCGTGATTTTGGGGCTATTAATATCCATAGAAACAAGGCAGGTAAAGTGGAAAAAAAAAAGGCACAGACCACATCGGTGCATAAGAGATCGCTAGATGAACAGAATAGCAGAGTAATATTGATACTTAATGAAACTATGATTCATCTCCCACTTGACAAAATGGGCAATTTCCAGCTACTGTCCTTGTTGCCTTGATTTTGAGGCTAGGGTTCTAAGAGATTGGTTTGGGGAAGAAATGAGAGAGGAGAAAGAATGGAGATAGAAAGAGAAAGAGAGAAAGAAAAAGAAAGAAGAAACGAGAAAAAGAGAGAAAGAGATAGGTTTTGACTTTTTATTGTATTATTATTATTATTACTACTATTATTATTATCAGTATTATTATTATTATTACTACTACTATTATTATTATTAGTATTATTATTATTATTGTTATTATTATTATTAGTATTGTTATTATTATTACTATTGTTATTATTATTATTATTATTATTATTATTATTATATTATTATTATTATTATTATTATTATTATTACTATCATTATTATTATTATTATTATTATTATTATTATTATTATTACTACTACTGCTATTATTATTATTATTATTTTGAATTATGAGATCGAATCATCAAATTTTTATATAGATATAGTTGAAATTAATATATGTTCACAATTTGTAAAATTTATATATTTATAAATGTTAGTATAACATTGATATAACTATCATCTTACATTATTAAACAACATGGGTTAATCGGGCCATCAAAATTCAGATCAGACCGTTAGATATGATCAAACTTACATAAAAATACATTTGGTAAAGTTTTAGACTAATTAGATATACGGATGTTGAGATATCGTACTCGAAACATAAGAGTAATCATTCAAGACGGTGTATCATTGCATCAGGCCATGTGATTTTAAATCATACCGTCCGATATGATTTAATGGATACAGTCTTGTATATATTTAAATTTCGTATGAATCGGGTGCTTGGATTTTAAGATATCGTAATTATTGATTAAATCAATTCATAGAAATTACATTGTAGTAAATTTATATATTTATAAATGTTAGTATTACATTGATGTAACTATTATCTTGCATTGTTAAATAACAAAGGTTAATCAGACCATCAAACTTCAAATCAGACCGTTAGATATGATCATATATATAGAAAAATACACTTGGTAAAGTTTTAGACTTATTTGATATACGGATCTCAAGATATCGTATTCAAAACATAAGAATAATCATTCAAGTCGGTGTATCGTAGAATCAGGCCATGTGATTTTAAATCAAACCGTCTGATATGATCTAATGGACAAGGTCTTATATATATTTAAATTTGGTGTGAATCGATTAACCAGATTTTAAGATATCGTAATTATTGATTAAATTACCATCACTATTATTATCCAAAATAAAATGTATGATATTGATTAATAATTATAATATATGGTCAATTTTGACTATAAAATTTATAAAATATTAAATATCAAATAAAATATATAAAAAATTCAAAAATAAAAATATATATAAAAAATAAAAAATAATAATAAAAAGTTTACTTTTAGTTTTACTGTAATTAATTAAAATTAAAAATACATTATAATTATACAAATATATATATTATCATGTTATATAATTACAACTTAATTATTATTACATAAATAAAAAAATTCTTATTTTTGTGTTTTAATATTTTAATAAATAAAAAAATTTCTATTTACACCATCTGAGACGGAAATTTCCGTGGCTAAATTAAATAAAAAATTAGCTACGGAAACAGAGACGGAAATAATCAAATCTCAGCCATCTTGATTTTTAAGCAATCATTTAACAGTATCAGAGACGGAAATAGAGACGGAATTTAACGAAATTATAAATCCGTCTCTAAATCCGTCTGTAAAATAGAAATTATTAATAATTTATCATAAAAAGGATTTCCGTCTCTAAATCCGTCTCTGATAAAGACGGATTTTGTTCCGTCTCTAAATTTTGGTCTCTGATACCCTGTTTTCTTGTAGTGATTATCTCCTTGAAGTTGTATTGGTTTCAAAATTTTATACACTAGACATAATCATGCTTCTTAGTGATGGTAAATATAATCTAATTATATACTTTACCATATCATAACCAAAATACCATTTAATTATGAAAAATATGCTCTAACTATTCATTGTTGAATTTATCATATCAATTTGGTTAAGTTTTTTAAGAATATCTTATAAGCTCTTTTATAAAAAAGTAAGGAATTCCTAATTCATTTTTAATTTTTTTACAAACTTCATAAAGCTATTTTTCTACTTCAACAATAGTTTCCTAAGTAAAATGCCAAGGTGGAAGGACAACCTTCTTATTCATGATGGACTCTAATTCTCTCTATTCTCTCTCATACACTACACCTAATACGCACACTACTTCACGCGACAATTCTTCTTCTCATTGGCGATGGTGGACGGCAATGTGGTAACAGAAGACGCCAATGATGGCTTGATGTTGTTGGACACGCGATCAAAAAACCATGATCCAATCGAGGATGAATTGAAATCGAGGATTCAATAAGAATTCAATTTGATGGAATTTTTTGCTTTGGCAACGAAGGTGATTGACAATGGTCATCGAGTCACGATGGACGCGTTGCTTGATTTGAAATCGAGGTAGCTTGAGAAGTTTCGAGAAGATCGCACCCATGATCGATTGAGCCGAGATGGATTGCGCGTCGTCTCTTTGCATCAACTAACGCCATTTCTTCACCCTCCGCCTATTTTACAGCCAACAAGGCGGCTTCCCCGTCTGCAGAAGACGGAACAGGTGATGTCTATACTTCATGCTATGGCGCCGTCTCTAGGTTTCTCCTAGTGAGGTGCCACCGCCAACTATCACTTTGCCTAGGGTTCTTGATCCACATACGGAAAGTGCGGCTAGGGTTTCTTTGTTGACAGCACATGCGCCGCCTTCTTCATCTTCTCCGATCTTCATGGAGATGTCTATACCATTGGGAGATTATTTGCCACCTCCAAGGAGCGTTTCTCCAGTTTCAAAGAACGCCACGAGAGATTTGAGTTCGGCCTTTTCTAAGCCATGCATGACTACGTTGACGACCCCCCTTGTTGATGACTGACCCTATTTCATTGCCCGATACTGCCACTGTTAGTCCTCCACCAATGGGTAGTCTATCAATAAAGTGTCTCTCTTTGCGATTTATGCTCATAGTGAAACAATTGATAAATTTGCTGATGGATTTCATAATTCATCTCGAAAAATGTTATTGTATATTCCCCCTATGATTCAAAATGGTGAGATAATTGTTCGTCCCTTGTTGGATTTGGTCCGAGATGGTTCCAGCTGTTTGATGGCAACGGCGGAGGGTTATTTTCTTAGTAAGAAACCATACTATCATCATCTGAATGATTATGTGCGATTGATTTGGCTGGAAGTTAAGAATATTATCGCCACAAAAAATGGTTTCAATTTAAGACCGAGACGGTGATGGAGAAGGTACTTGAGGGTGGTCTATGATTATTTTGGGGACAACCGATCGTTCTGCAGAGATGGGAGCTTGGCATGGCATTCAAAAAATAAAAACACATGCAGGTTTCAATTGGGTAAAACTCCAACATTTGCCGGTTGAATACTGGACGAATGAGGGACTTAGTACTGTGGCAAGTGGTATTGGTCGACCACTTTATCAGGATGCGAACACGAAGGCATGCACAAGACTGGATTTCACTCGTTTGTGTGTTATTCTAGGCATCTCGTCCAAACTACCAAAGCATATTATCATCATGGTTTCAACGGATGATGGGGGAGAGGTCCTATGCCAAGTGGATGTTGAGTATGAGTGGATCCCTCCAAAATGCAACGCTTGTAATAGTCTTGGCCACCAAACAGCCAGTTGTCCAATGACACATGATGAATTCAGCTACTTGGAATGTGTGTGGTCTGAACCGTATGGATCATCAAGTGATTGTGTCTGATGGTTGCTTGGAGAACAATAACTCCTATATATTTTTCTTGAGTCCATCTTAATGTTTTGCCTAGTTGGAAATGGTTAAGTGATCATTCTGTGCCTGGCAATCATATTTGGATTGCTTGGGATGATGACTATATTGCGGTTGATATCTTGGATGTTGGTACTCAATTCATACACTGTCGGATCCTTATTTGAGCTTTGCATGAGAATGTTCTAGTGACAGTTGTGTTTGGGGTCAATGACGTGGGTACACGACGAGAGCTCTGGAAGGCGCTTGGTTCCCTGGCTAGGCATAGCGCTGATGAACTGTGGCTTGTTTGCATGACTTTAATGTAGTGCTCGACTTGAGTGATGTTTGTGCTACTTCCGGTGACATTCAAGTATCCATGGAGGAGTTTTGAGACTACATTGCTGTACGGGGTTCATTACCTTCCTAATGCAGGGGGGAACTATTTACTTAGCACAATTGCAGTCATGATAAATGGAGTTTATGAAAAAGACTGGATCGTATGATGTCTAATGATCGTTGGGTATAGAGTTAGCTGAATACTTACTACTTGAGCCTAACCCCTCGAGCCTCTGACCATTCTCCGTTGGTTCTATGAGATGACTCACCGTCTCAACAAGTAAGTATGTTTTGATTTGATAACTATCTTGCCCAATCATCGGGTTTCATTACTTCTGTGCAGAATGTTGTATGCAATTACTAACAAACTTAAGGCCCTAAAACCTGTTTTTAGACAGCAAAGGAGGAATAAGTGGGACCTCACTAAATGTTAAGCTGACAAAGGAATTCCTGGCGACTGCCCAAAGCATTCTCCTGACGGATCACCATAATAGCTTCCTCTTGCATCTGGAGCACTGCTGCAGATTAGTGTTTATGAAGGCGATGAAGCTTGCACAAATCATGCTACAACAGAAGGCAAAAATACAGTGGCTTAATAGGGGTGATCAGTGCACCTGAGTATTCTTCTACAAGGTTTCCATGAGACGAGCCTCTAAATGGATTTTTCATATACAAGATGAAGGAGGACGAACACTTACAGAACTAACGGAGGTAACTAATGAGTTTATTTCTTTCTATCAGAGGCTATTAGGGGGGAAGTGGAGGAATCAATACCTTGACTTGAGGTTCCTACGTCCGTGGGCACGATATATTATCACCAAGGAGGACTCATTCGCTCTCCTCAAGATGGTGACTGCTTCTAAGATAAAACTGGCATTCTTCGGCATTGTTGAGGACACATTGTTGGGCCCTGATGGCTATTCGCCAGGATTCTACAAGGCCGCATGGCCTATTGTGAGGGAGGAATTAACGTGAGCGATTATGGACTTCTTTACCACTGGAAAACTGTTGAGGTAAGTAAACTCCACTCTGTTTGTTTTCATTCCTAAGGTACAAGCTCCTACTCTTGTTGCTGATTTTAGGCCCATATCATATTGTAATGTTATTTACAAAGTGATTAGGAAGATACTAGTTCAGTATTTGAGTACAATCTTGGATTGAATCATAAGTCCCTCTCAGAATGCATTGTTCCAGGCCGTTCAATAGGGGATAATTTACTGTTAGTACAGGAGTTACTCACAGGTTATAATCAACAACAGCTTCCTCAACGATGTATCTTAAAGGTGGACCTTCGTAAGGCCTAAGATACTGTGGAATGGGATTTCCTTGCAATCCTATATCGTTGGATTGAAGAGTGTGTTACTATATCGGCCTTCTCGATGCGTATTAATGGTACGTTGCATAGGTTCTTTTTGGGAGAAAGAGGACTTTAGCAGGGGGGATCCTATGTCCCCTTACTTATTTGTTCTTGTTATGGAGGTGCTTCACATGGTATTGTAGCAATTGATTGAGCAGGAGGGCTGTTTTTCTTTTCAGTGGCATTCTTAGGACTTAGGTCCTTTACAACTTTGTTTTGAGGATGATCTACTATTATCTTATAAAGTCGATGTGGCCTCTATCAGTATCTTTAAGAAGGGGCTTGACTTGTTTACTTTGCTTTTCTGGGTTGCATGCTAACTCAAGCAAGAGCCGTTTGATTATCTCTAGATCTGCTCACAGCATAAGGGACAGCTTGCTCGCGGTTCTAGGCCTTTAGGAAGGGCACCTTCCTGTTTGTTACATTGGCCTCCCTCTCTTTGCTTCTCGCTTGACTATAGTTGATTGCAAACTTCTACTGCTGAAGATTGATACTCGCATTAAGGGATGGGAGGGGATCAAGCTATCGTTTGCTGGCCAAGTGCAACTTATCAGATACATCCTTATGACTTAATGTTTACTGGGCAATGGATTTCATATTGTCCAAAGGGATTATTCAAGAGGTGGAGAAGCGACTGGAATAGGTTACCCAAAGGTGGCATGGAAGAATGGATGCAGACCGATTGAGGAAGGGGGACAAGGAATACGTGACATCCTTGCACTAAACAAAGCACTTATGAGTAGATATATGTGGGATGTCATTAAGAGGGAACGTTCATCTATGTAGGTGGACTGGATCTTTCATGTCCGCTTGCTGGAGCAGCCCATATGGACGGTGAGTCACCGAGTACGCTCATGGGGATGGAGGAAACTCCTCTTACAGAATCTTCTGCTTCCATATATTGAATATAGGATTGAGAATGGAGATTTATTCTCTTTGGCAGGATCCATAGCATTCTATGGGACCTCTTCTACTGCGATTCCCTCGGGGACAACGGCTTACTAATACCTCGCTCGCAGATAGGCTCCATCCACACTATCATAATTGATGGGCAATGACAATGGCCTCTTATTATCGATATTGACTGTTTGGAGCATGCATTCCCTCCCTATTATATATGGAGGCCGTGATCGAGTTATTTGGAGGTCAAACAGTGGCGATTTCACCTCAAGGGAGGCTTATGCCATCTTCTCTCCATCCGGGCGTAATTTAGGTTGGTTTTCGCTATTCTTAGGCCCCTTTGGCCATATTGGGTAAATTGTCTACTATGGACAAACCTTGGCTTGGACACTTGGGTAGGGCGTGTACTCTATACATAGATGGACAAATCGAAATTCATTCCCCCCTCTTATTTAGATGTCAGTACTCTCGTCAGTGCCTAGTGGTGATTGGACAACAAATTCGCTATGCATGGCCAAACTGCGAGTGGATGGAGGATATCGCATGGGCATCAACAAAATGGAGAAGACGCCATGTTGTTAGCACGGCGTATCGAGCTCTAATGGCCTCCCTCATTTATTACATTTGGCAGGAAAGAAACAGATTGATTTTTCAGCAGACTGAACGAGAAACTTCTACACTTGGATTCGTAGTTTTTGAGGAAGTTAGGTAGAGAATTATTAGTGTTGAGCTACCTCACTCTGTTAGTACATGAGGGCTTTATAAATTGTGGCGGATCCCTTGGCTTGTCGAGGGAGACCCCAATTCATGATACTTGTTTATAATGTATGATTGTACTTTTTTCACATTAATGAAATTACCTTTATCGAAAAAAAACTCCATAAAGTTTTTTTTCTCTGTGTTTTCTTTCCTCTCCATTGTGTTGTACTTTTTATCCTCTAAATTTCATATTTCTAAACACGTTCATCAAATTCATGATAATTACCATATTTATTTTTTTTAAAAATTCCAGAGGCCAGTTATAACAAAAAAATTACCTTTAATATATCAGATTAATTTTATATACTTTTATAAATATTAAATAAATTTCTGTCATTTCTTATACACGCATTGAGGAAAAGTATTATTTTAGTCCGTTAAGTATGCTTAATTTTAATTTTAGTCCGATAACTATGTCCATTTTTGTTTAGGTCCAGTAACTTACGAAATTGCTTACTTTTAGTCCTCTGGCTGATTTTCGAATGATTTTACCTCTATGCAACTTTTGAAAGGCAGTTCTAGTCCATATGCACTCATAGGGGTAAAATTATCCGAAAATCTGCCAGAGGACTAAAAGTAAGCAATTTCGTAAGTTATTGAACCTAAAAAAAAATGAATATAATTATCAAACTAAAATTAAAAGTAGGCATACTT
This sequence comes from Sesamum indicum, assembly GCF_000512975.1. NCBI lineage: Eukaryota > Viridiplantae > Streptophyta > Magnoliopsida > Lamiales > Pedaliaceae > Sesamum > Sesamum indicum. Next base: position 5,712,072 of record NC_026151.1, read on the forward strand.
AACAAAGTAAAATAATACTTTTCCCCACGCATTGAGTATACCACAATCACTAATCTTTTTAAACAATTTTAGCCAAACACCATCTTAATCCCATCCAATGGTTCTATTCTCCACTCTTTTTTTCTTTTCTTTTTTTATTTGGAAAATTCTTTCTTTATTGACTGCTACAACTCAACAACTATCATATGTGTTTAGTACCAAGTCTAAAGAGAATATTTTCTCTTAGTACCAACTACATTGTATGATTTTTTTGTAGTAATTTTCTCAAAGGAGATAACAATTTTAGTTTCTATGACTTGGGTTCATGAAAAATAATGACAAACATATATTGTATTCAAGAAGACAAGGTAAATCTAATATAATTGTTTAACTCTATTAAAAAAATTACAATTTTTTTTAAATAAATTAGTTAGTAACATAAAATAAATTTACTTTTCTATCTATAATATTTTTACTATTGATTATTTTTATATTAGATTTTAAATTAGTAACCAATTATTCATTTTTATATTTTAAAGTTTGAATTATTTATTTCTTTTATTTATTAAACTTTTTAAAAAAAATATGATTGCCTCTTGCCTTGAGCTCAATAGAGAAACCAAATAAATCACTTTGCAATAGGTTTTTACCTATGAGAGTAGGTCAAAGATCCAAAGCGAGAGTATTGTATAGGGGGCGCTATAGAAGCTTGCCGGGTGCAGAAATTCTTCACGACGCAGTAAATTTTCATGCCCACAACTATAATATTCATTTGAGAAAGACAAACTTCCATCCCATGTGCTAAGATCTCTCGTTGATGGGCTCATCGGAATTGAGATTATCACACAGGAAATGCGTTCGGAGCTGAGAAATTTGACTCAAAAATGAAGGAAAAATCATGGGCTTGCACTCTCATCACCCAGCTTTCTCTCTGCATTGCAGCTTATATAGCTCTCAATATAGGCCAGCCCCAGAAAGTTACTCATGGTAGCATCTCCAGCGTAGGCGGGCCGACTGATATGTACTTTATAAGTGTTGCTGGAGGGTTTAGGCCACTTGAAGAACAGAACCTTTTGCTGCAACAGGTCAGTTTGTTCATTCTCTTTGACGGGTCCTTGTTTTCTTGGTAGAAGATTGGATATTTCTTTGCTCTTGAAGTGTGTTTCTGCAATTTGGAGAGTTAATTATTGGATCTATCTGTTTAATGATTGAATATATGTTCTTCACAATTCCTTTCCTTCTTTTAATTTTTTTTTTCTTTTGGAGGAGAAAATGTGATTTCCTTCTTGGATGTGCTATTTTAAGTATTGTTAGTAATGTATGATTTGCTTATTTAAGCATGGATTGTCATGTAAATATTCAAGCAGCACGCATTCTTGCTGATGGATATTGATCATTTTGCTTCTATAAGAGTTTATCCTGTGATTTCAAACTACTTTAGTTTGTTATATTGTTTGTGCAATTTCGGCGAGGCCCTATTGTAACTGTAATCTTGATGCTAATGAAGATGATGAAGGTGGCGAAGACCTACAAAGCGCGTTTTGTAGTAAGCATTAGTGAACTTGGAGAATCTGATTCCCTCATGCAGAATGTGAGTTTCACTTTTGATTGCACTGTAAATGTGAATTTGTTTGACTTTGCATCTTTTGACTCTTGAATTGCTAGCTCAACTTTATCGTATACAGAGTTTTATGCTTCTTTGAGCTCTGGGTCCAAGATAGTTTTAGTTGGGTATAATATGTCAATTTGCATGAGGTGGTTATGTTGCCCTTTTGTAATTAATGTATTACTATTGTTAGGAAAGTAAACGATTAAAGTTGTGTCGCGGAATAACCACTGCCTTGAAAGCAAAAATTTCCATAAGGTCGTGGTGCAATGGTTACAACCGTTTTCCCCTCAAGATTAACACAACAGTCTCTAACACATGCACTCGTTGTAAAGAGTTGGAACAACAGACAATGTAACTCATGAGAGAAGACGGATAGTAGCAAAGAAAGAAAGGAGAAGAAGAGTTCCGAGTTGTGTATCAAATGAACCAAACCGAGGCCTATGTGTAGAAGAGAGGCCTCCGTTTGTTGAGATAATTCAGCCTCAGGCTCTCATAAAATCAGATCACAGAGCTTGGTCAAAACTCAGATTTTCCTCAACAAAAGAGACTAAGCTCAGTCAAAAACGGCTAAAAAGATGTGGCTAAGCAGCTTTAGAGTTATAAAAATAAAAGTTGAAAAAGTGTAGGATTTACAGCGTTTCTACCACAAAAAATGATTATAATCACGTGGCCAAGCCCTGCTCGGAACGGGACGGGCAGGTGCCCATGTGGGGCTTTTGTACCAAAATCCACCTACCTACACTTCTCAAATCATGAGGTAGCAAAGGGCTCTATATGAATCATTGAGTATAAAGAAAAAGACATGTGTAGCCAATGTGGGACAAGAAAAATAAGCTTACTAGTAGTCGGTCCTTACAACTATTGCCATGAAATATTACTGGTCCTGCACATGCTCTATTTCATATGCCTGAAAACCAAAGAAGTGGTTTTCCTTTTTCTTATACTTTTTCTTTTCTGTTCACTTTTAGTATGTCATCCACTTTTGGAGATATAGAACTAACATTATGTCTACCTGAGAGAGAATCATGTCCGAAATCACGATACAATGCTTTTATTGTTTTCGTTGAGATGTGTGTTTATTTTGTGATCACTACTCTGCTGTTGCTATGGCATAGTTTTGTTCTTTGAACTTAATTATCCTTGCTATAATCTCTGTTGCTGGTTGGTTGTTTAATTAATTTTTTTATGTTTGAACCTTACATATGCTGGTTTTCATTAACTTGAATCAATAACTATATGACATGTCTTTTGTAAACAGGCAGCGATGTTTTCTGATTTGCAAAAGATGCCCTGGTAAGCCGCTTCTTTATACAGTTGAATATGTCTTTAGTTTTTAGGCCCATCATGTTAGTCTCATTTTACGGTACTCTGTCTGAATCTACTTTCTCCAATTTCACAACCGGCCATTCCCGACCTGTTTAGGTACACTTCTGGGGCTTTAGGAGGACAAGCGCAACCATACTTCTTAAAGAAAGTCAAAATTCCTTATGGACAAACTCTAGATTTTATTGCATTGGACACCGTGCTATTCCAGGTGTGAGATGTGTTTTGTAAGTCTCTTCTTTTATTTACTTCATTAATTTCTTTGCGGATAGATTTCTTGCTTTAAGTCAAATGCTGCAGTTTTCCTCATGGTTGCTTAAGCAGGTAGCGTATTTTGTCCTTTGCATGTCTTGCTTTCATGCTTATTCTTTATTTCAACTTCCATTATGAATGGTGTAGCTCTTTCTACTAGCAAAATTGAAACCTTTGCCGATTGGAAGATCCCTTGACAAGAATTAAACTATAAACTACTGTTGAACTTTGCCAGTTTCTGTCATCCTTGGGAATAAAGTTTCAAATCTCAACCTATAAGTTCAAGTGAAACAGGCCTCTATAGAATAAAAATAGCCTAGTAAATTTCAAGAATCTCAGAGGAACAAAAATCAGTTTTTCTGTTAAGCTGGTGAAAGATATATTAAAAGCTAAAATAGTAAAGTTCTTCTATGGTTCTCAAGTATAATATTTGAAATTTGTTGTTGGACAACACATCTCTGAGACAATTATTGAAAATATAATTGCACACTTCCATTCACCTCTCACTACTCGACTGTGGCCATGAATCTTTTTCCCCATTTACGATTTCACTCCCAGAATTTAGGTAAAATCACTGAGTCATGAAGTTGTAACCATGTCAAATGAGGAATTAGTGCCAGCATATTGCGGTTGTAAGAGTTATGAGCATTTGTTACTCAGGTATAGTAAAAATTTGATGACCCCATCAGGTGGACCAGTTGAGTTGTTAAGAGGTGGGTATCTTATTTTGAGATTCTGGACAACATTTAAAATTGACCTCTGGCTGGCCTTTGAGTTACATAGATTGTAATATGTATGTACAATACTGAATATATCATTAATCAAAAAAGAAAAAATGCCAAGTTTATACACCTTCAGATGGACTTTTATCAACTGCATTATTACTCTTCCAAATCTGCTATGGTTAATACTGAGTATATGGTTGCTATTTATCTATACCGAATGAATGAGTCTGCTTCACTTCAATAGTTTACATATACTTTTCTGTTGAATATGTTTGATGAAGCATCACTCCTATCATCTCCACCATGCCCCATGGTGAAGACAGAAATGAATTTTCTATAATTTGCTATTTCTCTCTTGATCTATTGCACTGATATACGTATTTTAGCTTGAGACATGTACTCTTTCATATACAAGTACAGTACTACCACAGTTTCTGGGATAAACATCATCTGTACTAATATATCAATTTACCTCATCCGAGAGAAGCAAAGAATAGAAAAGACTTGAAGAACTGCAAGCAGTCACATGTATACTTTTGTAACTGCAGGGATTATTGATAAGATGTGTTGGAGATTGGCCTCTCAATCACTGTACTTTCAGTAAAGATGACAATTAATCAAAGATTTTATCTGGATAGTGAAAAGTCATACGCTATACAGAGACATAGTTCCTAATGCTTAACCACATCTTTTTTCTTTTCTGATGCTAATGCCTCAATGGAGATCTTTAGTTCATGAGTTAATATGTACCATTTTTACTTTCCCTCTCACTCACTTTCTTTTTTCCCTTTATGGCGCATTTCTTCCTTCAAAGTGCTGAGCATAGTATTTTGACTTCAAAGGTTTTTGCATTAGTTCTTTATTTCTTGCTTCCAGTAATGTACTCTTCTATAACTATATTGACATTATGATTTAGGATCCATCAAGTGTACGCGGAAATGATCAGATCCTGTGGTTGACGAAGACCCTAAAAGAAAGTGACAGTGACTGGTAAGTTTGCAGTAGTTATTGGGATTCTTTTATTCACTCACTTCTTCCCTTGTGAGCGGCAAATGCAACTTTCAATACTTTTCAAGTGACAACCGAAGAAACCTGTTGGTTTGGCATTGAATATGAAACGAATTAATTGCTCTTTGTCATAATTGAGTCCCACTCTTTCAACATTTAGGAAGCAGAGTCCTTTTACAAAATTAAGTTAACAAAAGGCCACATCTCCAATATAGATTCAATCTACATGTTAGTGTGATGTAATTTTACACTTTTGATTCTTCATGTCTCTCATGCTCATTCCATCAATCATAATATTCTTGTACCTTGAACTAATGCAGGAGAATTGTTGTTGGATTCCACCCATTGATCTCTTGTGACTATAATATCCAGAAAATAGGAAAAGAAACCTCTTTTGAGCCTTTACACACCATGTTACAGCAATATGGAGCGGTAAGCATGAAAGATTTTCAAGTTTTGAAAGTTTATCCTGAGCAGATAACATCAGATTATCCTTTATTGCAATATGTTATTGCTTTTGTCCCAATTGTTACTAAAAGAACTGTGTATATATTCCATTGTTAACACATTTCCTCGTAAAATGCTTAAAAGACTACAAAGCAAATGCAACCACGGTTTCATATCAGCTTCTGCCTTCTTTTGTTTTGTCCCTTAGGATGCATATATGAGCATGAAAACGTGTGCTGGCCACCTCCAAGGAGAAGCGATGTGGTTGTCTGATATAGGTCGAGTGAATAAAGGTCCTCATATTACTGCTGTGAATCCGAATTTGGCCTCTAAAGAGTGAGTGTTTTTCTCTATGTTCCTAGTGTTTGTGAAGATACATTTTATACTTGGCCTTACCATAACAACTCTTCTGCTCTCGTATTAGGCAAATTATTAAAAAGTAGTCCCAATTTCTTTTTCATATCGCATTTTAAGATT
>NC_026151.1:5717901-5784356 GCF_000512975.1 Sesamum indicum
ATACACAAACACAAACACACAGAGCTCCCCTCCCCTTACTTTTCCTCCTCACATCAACACACAGAGAAACCGAGAAATTGTTCGTCCACTCCATTTAGGAACTGTCATTTTGATGGAATTTTTTCCCTGGCAATTCCTTCTCTCTTCACTCAACCAGCCAAAAAAGGAAACCTTGAAAACAGAGACCTTTTTGGGTTCAGAGTGCAAAAATATCACAAGGTGAAGATTTTGTATATGAATTTGTAGGAAAATTTTTGCTTTATTAAATGAAGTATTTGTATCTTGTTGAAATATATTTTATTTCTTCTTGTTAAAATTTGTGTTATTTATAAATGTTTGTGTTATATGCATAATTTTTTTACTTCGCAGAAAGCGTGGTTCTGTGCTGGTTCAATTTGTTTTTTTTTTCAATTTTTGGGGAAGTACTGCGCCTTCAAAACTTGGTTCTTACATTCTTTGGGACTATTGTTAAACAATTTCCCCTTGTACTCAGCTATTCCAGGGAAACAGTCAACGGCTTCCTTCTCCATCGGGTCAACTCATTGGAGATGGTACGCATAGGCTCTCTTGCTGCTAAACTCCGAATTTCCTACATTTTTGCTTGTGTTGTTTCTCAGTAGATGAATGCAAAATGAAGAATTGGGACTCCAAGAACTGAAGTTAATTCAATCACCAAAAATAAAAATCTCCAAAGCCTTGTCATGTTTGAAAACAACAGTGTTGGGGTAATAATACATGCTCATACATGACAGGTCACGTTCGTTGTTTCATTGAACGGAGAAGTTGAACACAAACTATCGATTCAACAAAGGGGTAGGGCGGTCATGTAGTCTTCCTCGTCTTCGTCTCTGGATATTTCTATCCAGAAGCATGTTTCTTTGATTTGTTTGTATATTTGTAGCCCCCCATTCTTGCTGGTTCTGGATGAAGGCATGCAGTTCAGATACTGCTTTAGTTATTGATTGACAGCAAGCAAACAGCTGCCATTTTGAGCTCTCTTTATTACTCAAACCTAATGCTGCAAATTCTCAGCTGATTTATACAATGTTCTTGCTCTCACAATTTCTAGAACCTGATAACTCACACTCACATGCTCACTTCTTACTTTCCTAGCTCTAGTCTTGAGATATGAACCATAGCCGTCTCCTCCAGTATCGATGCTATAAAATAGTTAATGGGTGCAAGATCATTCAAGGTAGTGTTAATTGTAATGCCCATTATCATTCAAGAGCTAAACTGGCATTTTTTGCAATTCAATAGAAATTTGGATAAAATCCCAACAGAAGCTAATAAAATATATCAATTGTTGAACAAACCTAATTATTAGGAAAATATCGATATTTTCTAAAAAAATAAAAAATATTTATAATTATATCGAATTTGAAGATACCTCTTCATTATTTACCTAATACTAATCCAATTTGAAAAACAGACCTCGAAGCATGGAGAATGACATTTTTTCTCTTCTTTTAGTTGTTAGTTTTAAAACTTAAAAATTTATATTTTTATAAAAAAAAAGTTCCAAATCTTTTGGTGCATAGTACAGAATGCATTCTAATTTTGATCAAAATTCTTAATTTTCGTTGAATTTTTTAATTAAAATTTTAAAATTTATGTTTTGTTATGATTATCCATATAACGGTTGAGAACCTATAAATTATAATCATACTTAATTAAATTAAAAAATACTTACATATATGTAATTTGCGTCCGTCGTGTTGCTTTCCTTTTATTATGTTAATAAGTTCATTACCTATCAATCAATAGTCATTGCTAATTATTGATTTTATGTTATCATAATTTAAAGTACATGTTTTATTCATGAAAAAATAATGTAAGAGATTTATTTACATTAATATTAAATTACTAATTTATTGATTAATTAATATTTTTAAAATTAATAAATTACGTTATTAATTTATAAGAATTTTACTGGATTATAAATTAGAACAACTGATAAGTCGCTTGAAGCTCCCACTTTCACCAAAACGCGCTTTCGACTTGCAGCCGACATCGTCGTCAATATAATAAGCACAAGGCCCACCCACCAAAGAAACCAGAGCGAGGCAAAAAATCCCAACTCAAGAATGAGGGAAACAGAGGGCTGGGATTTCACAGCAAGGGCCGTTGCCCCTCTCTGTTTCCAATGATTTCTCCGATTGTAAATCAACGGCCCTTGCTCATCGCCGACAGTTGCCGTCCTGGACAGCGTCCAGTGTGTGCGATTGTGCGCGCGCCAATCATATACAGCAGCTGCGCAAGAAACCAGTGGAAATATTAGTACTGTTGGTTCTTTCTTTTCACAGTCTACAGATCTCTCTGTACTGTTTCCATGGAAACTTCATCTTTTCCTCAACATTCAAACTACTCTTTTTCGTTTCTTCCTCTTTCTTTTTGGGTTTCGCGCGTGAATGGGCTGTGATGAGGAATCTCTTCGAGTTGGGTCGGGCATGGGAGAAATCCGACCCGTATCTTGGCGGGGCAAATCCGGATGGCGTGTGGCTTCATGTGCAACCGGGTTTTTGCAGCCATGGCGGTGTCTCTTTCTCTCTGCCCGCATGACTTCCGGATCTGAGCCTACAGCGTTTCATTCTTTCACTCTTGACGAGATTGAAACTGGGTTGTATTGCTGTTTTCTGTTTTTGTTGGGGATTTAGGTGATTTTTCTAATAATGAGTATATTAATTTAAATAAGTAAAAAATATAAAGAAAATATGTAAAAGTTAGTATCAATGGGGATGATTAGATTTGGTGTAGATACATCGGATATTTTTTCTTTTTTTTTTCAAATTCTTTTTTTTACAAATTGTACTAATTGAATTATTTTTTTTATTTTCTATTTTTACTCATAATTTATTAATAAATAAAGAATTATTGAGATTAATTTACAAATAGCTAATTTTTTTATAAATTATTCATTTGAAATTAGGTCGATTGATAAATATTAATTGAATAGCGAAGAAAATAAATGTATTTGTAGGGATCCAAATTTGAGGGGGATTCAACATTATGCAACAACTTTAAGATAGTTTTCTCAAAATTCGTGACCTTCTCTGATAATTTTGTGGTTTCCTACAAATAAAGGGACCTTAAACGATCAGAAGGACACATTATTACACGTTTTACACTCTTAAGTCTACCTACTACAATTATTATTTTTTGCTACCATGTAAGCTTAAAGGAGAATTGTAATCTCATACCAAGAGTTTTGATTTCATATCAATATTTCTATCTTACATAAAATTGAGCAATAATACTCTCTTCTTCACTCATTTAACTGTTTTTATCTTTTAGCACTTATTTCACCATTTCCAGCTCTAAATGGGTTGAGCACCGTAATTTTGCTCGCATAATTTATTTCATACGTGCATGTTTTGCACGCTTCAATTGGCGTCATATGTGGAAAGATAGAACTAAGACGTGAGAACAATGGAAGTTACCAACGCCGGAGCTAACACCTCTTTGAATGACTTCCCCAGAAGGATGGTTCTCCTCATGCGGGAGGACCTTCGACAGATGATTACTACCTCTGTTCAAGGCCTAACTTCAACAGCTCCACCATTATTATTACTTAATGTTAATGTCCCTACTAATCCGATTTTTAATGTGCTCTATTAATGAGATGGGACATCCCTTTGGGGAAAATGAGAGAGCACCTTCCCTCACAATAAGGTGCCATAGGGATTGAAGAACGCACATTGATAAGCTTAAGCAGAAACTCTTAGACTTCCAGAGGTGTGTCTTTGGGTCCCCATGGAGGAGTAGGAGGGTACCGCCTTCAACGAAAAAGTCCTGGTAGATGAACTCCCGTTCAACTAGAAGAAACCCAATCTGTCGTAGTACGATGGAAACACAGATCCTTAGGAGCACCTATCATGCTTTGAGAATATTGCCCTTCGCTACTGTTATACCATTGGAGTTAAGTGTCCTGTGTTCGTAACTACCTTAACATGATTTGCCCAACAATGGTTCAATCAATTGCCTCTAGGATCAACCCGATCGTTCGGTGAATTTTCACTCTCTCTTTGTCCACCAATTTGCCAGTAATAAATAATGTCAAAAGTCAATCATAAGTCTTTTTCCCCTATAATAACGAGAAGAGTATCATTGAGGGAGTATCTTCAATATCTTAACTTAGCGGTCCTAGAGGTCCCCACTACTATATCTGATGTACTAAGCCGTGCTTTTTTACAAGGATTACAAGATTGAGACTTCTTCAATTCCTTAACTAAAGACAAGTTGAATAATATATTAACTTGGAGGAAGCTAGAGAGTACAAGAATGAAGTCCTTAGAGAAAAATGCAAGGAACAAGAGGATGAGTCCCTACTCCACCTAGGCACCTTTTTAGAATAAAGCCCTACCGTCATACAGACACCTTCTCAGCCCTCTCAGAATAAACCGTGCCCCCAAGTAGGCATCCTCCTCAGAAAATAAGTCTTGCCCCCAAGCAAGCATCCTTCTCAAAATAAAGCTTTGCCCTCAGGCTACCTTCCCATCCTTATCAGAAAAAAGCTCTATCTTTCACAAAGGCACACAAGCCCTCCTTCGATCAGACATTTAGGTCCTTCTTTGGAGAACTTGTAAATAGTGTTCCATGCAGGCACCTACGCTCTACTTTGATCTGATACCTTATTTCCCTGAAGCGAGGTCCCTAAGTCCTACTCCAAGTAAGCCCCTATTATAAGCCCTCCTCTGAGGAGGCACAATAATCTTGCTCCTACAAGATCTATTCATACACATCTTTATTATTAGCATCCTCTTGTAGAAAAATAAAGCCCTATACAGGAGTAGACATAAAAGGCACCCGTTAAACTGTCCTTTATGGAGGCACCTTCATAAAAGCCATGCTTCTTACATGCATGAAGTAAGCTTTTCTTTTCTAAGCATGCTTATGCTACTAACATTCTTGTAGGAATTAAAAAACAATGGCCCCCTCTTCGCGCCTTGCCTCTGTCGTTTTAAAAAATTGATACATAAGAAAATTATTACAAATGAAAATATGTATTTGACAGGTAAAAGTGGATAGAATCTCTGTTCAATCCTCTGATTCTTCTCTCCAAGAATGAATTTGATGAATTCAAAGGCAAAATTTTCTTGTAAATCTCCCTTTGATTTGATTTGAACTTCTATAACGTTAATTCAAGGGCTAACACTAATAATCCCGTATTAAATGCTAGTCTTGACTTTCGACTTGAGAATTTGAAAGTGAATTTACCGCTTGGATCTTCTTGAGAATATATCTGAATGTTTATAACACTAATTCGAGGGTTTAGTTCTTGTAATCCTGAATTAAATGCTATAATTTGTAGCGCAGCTTCAACGAACAAGTCGATCTCCGTCTTGAACTTCTTTAAATATTCTTGAACTCAAGGATCTACGCAGAGAGACTTATTTAGCCTTGCTTGCTAATCTAAAAAGGCCTTATATGTCTACAAGGAGGCTTAGGGACATAAAGTCCCTTAATCAAACTCAAAGACCCTCCACATGGTGCCCATGGAGGACTTTGATGGCGGCTAGCAGGACCTCTGGATGTCCCCCTCAACGAATTGGATAAGGAGTATCAGCCCCCAAGGAAAAGTGCTATAAAACCCTAACAATCGGAGTTCAGTTGGGAGAAGGTTCCTTAACCACCTCCTTGGAAATTTGAGAATGCAGCCTTATCCCCTAGAAGATACGCAATAGACTCCAACACCCCCCTCCCTTGAATTTGAGGGGATCCTCTAGCTACTCCTCAAATTTAGAGGATCCCCTCAAATTCGAGAGGGATTAGCTAGCTGTTGGAGACTCTGCACCAAATTTAAGGTGAATTTAACATCATCAACAATTTCGAGATCATGATTTTTCAAAATTCGTGACCTACTCCAATAACCTTGTGGTTGTCGAAGTCCCCAAATATCATAAAGACAGGTTCAGAAGGACGCATTCACACATGTTTTACACTTTGAATGTACCTACTATAATTTCTACTTTTTTGTTACCATATTAGGTTAAAGGAGCATTGCAATCTCGTACCTAAAGCTTTCATTTTATATCATCTTCTCTACTGTATAAAGAAAATCAAACAATAACTCTATCCTCTTCACTCATTTCACTATTTTTATATTTTAGCACTTATTTCACCACTTCTCACTCCAAGTGAACCGAACACCACAATTTTTACTAGCATTATTTATTCCATATGTTCGTTTTTCGCATGCATCACACTTGTTAATTTGAGGGGGTCAATGTACAAACTTAGGAATAGTTGAGACGAGCAAATAGTATTAACTCCATACTAGATAATGAGATAAATCATACCATATCCAAAATAATAATAATAATCTATTTTAGATATAACTTAATTTACCAAATGACTCAAAATTATAAATGTTTAAAGATAATTGTAAATATTAAACTCGATCACTCTTAACATCATAATATAAAATTGTAGAAATAATTAAAAATAAATTGCAGCTGTGAAGTCAAACTCACTTTCAGAATAAATAAAACACTACATCAGTAATGAAGGAAGGAAATTGTCAGTGGTCTGATCCTACTCCAATATATTGTGAATTGTGCAAAGGCATGGGGGAATGCATTAGCATGTTTTCAAGATCTTGGGGTTCGTGAATAAAGCTCAACACTCCTTGGAATTCTCGAGATATTGCCAGATATTTGTTCAGACGTTTTCTTGTTGAATATTCTTTGAATTTTCTTCAGTCCTTAGAGTTGCAGAAACATTGCGATAAGTGATTTGTTCCAATTTTCTCTAAGGGGGAATTTGCAAATAAACTTAGATTAAGAAGGGTGGTTGGCTTAAGTTTATAAGTTCTCTTATATTTTATAAGATGAGTAAGAGCTTATAAGCTCCAAAATAGTGTTTGATAATTTTTTTAAAATAAAATATTTTAGATCTTATAAATTTTTTTAAAAAGAGTTAATGTTCTAACTTTTTTCAAGATATTTTATAAATTTTAAGATTAATATGTCATTGGATAAAAATATCCTTATTCTATGCACACAAACACACATGGAGAAATTATTTTTTAAAAAAAAATTATAGTTAAGGAAATAAAGTGGAATTGAAGTTGTTAAAATTTTGAGTGGCACGGCAAAACGCGGTGCCATTAACTTTTAAAAGAAAAAAATATTATTCAAGTCACCGCGGTGACTAAATTTATTTTTTTAAAAAAATTACTTTGTTCGGCGACAAATTGCTGTCAACTTCTCGTTAAAATTTTGGTATCGTCACGGCGAGTTGTCAACCATCAAACATACCGTTTGACTCCCCTTGATGAGACGAACATTTCTCCTCAAACAATTTCAAATTTTTTCAACCGTAGACAATGGGCTTTTAACACGACCACCGCACCTTCCTGCCGTCGATTCACCGCCACCAGAGCGACTCACGATCACAGACCACCACCATTGGACTCACTCGACCTAAGAGTTTTAATGAGACCAACCTAACTCAATTTTATGAGGTATTTGTTGAGATATGAAAATTTGAAGATTTTTTTACCGAAATTCGCACAGAAGCTGTTTGCTGCCGTTTCTACGCCGTCAGAATGAATCATGGCCTGAGACCACTGCCGTTCAAATCCTCTCGTCTGGAAGATTCCAATAAGATCAATCTTGCTCAATTTCATCAAGTATTTATTGAGATCTGAAAATTTAAAGTATTTCCGTCGTTAATATTTGCGCTGAAATTGTTTGCCGTTGTTTCTCCGCCGTCAGGATGAATCGCGACCTGAGACGGCCATCACTCGAATCCTCTCGTCGAGACGATTCCCACGAGATCAAATTTGCTCATTTTCATCAATATTTCACCAAGATTCGAATTTTTGAATTTTTCACTAATTTCTTTTTAATTTAAAGATGTGCGATGAAATTTTTTTTTTTTAAAAAAAAGTTTGTGGCACCGCATTTTGTCATCGCAGTGCCACTCAAAATTTTAATAATTTCAATTCCACTCTATTTTCTTATTTTCTTTTACATTTTTAAAATAATTTCACATACACACACTCTCCCCTCTCACATACACACTCTCTCTCTCACACACACACATACTCTTTCTCTCTCTCTCTCTAATTTTTAAGTATTTCATTGTTATTATTTTTTTGTGCATTTAAAAAGAAAAAATATTTTATTATTTAATAATAAATTATTATAATTAAACATTAAAAATTTATTTTAATATTATTTTTATTAAAAAATATACATTCAAGATATTATAAATTACATGACTAGAAACAGTCATTGATAAAGAAAATATTAATGACATACTTATATTAATATTCGACTAGTAAAATTTAGGTAATAATTTATCATTTATTTTATTTTAAAAAAATATTTATTAAATTTTTATTTGGAGTGAAATTAATATGAACTATTTATGAAAGTATTTTAAAAATATTTAAATATAAAATATGTCAATAAATAACAACTTATTTTATTATAATGGTAGCATGTTCTTTTTGGTCATTTTACCAATAAAAGATCTTATAATACCAAACATTCTAATATTTTATAAGATGTGAGCTTTAGCATCTTATTTTATCCAAACGGTTTAAGAGTTTATTTTTAAAATAAGATCCAATATTTTATAGGCTCCTAAAATATTTTATAAGATATAGGAGCTTATAAGATGTTTTAAAAAAATTTAGTTAAACAATCTCTAATTTCTTTTTCGAATTATAATTTAAATTAAGTTAACAGAGGTGTTTGGAAATATAAATTGTGTTTACGCTTCTCTTACATTATTCTAAAATAAACTAAAAGCTATAAGTTTATGAGTATATTTTTATTGCAATTTAAAATATTTTTGTAAATAAGTTGAATGTTTTTATAATGATTTTTGCTTGAATTATTTTTTGTATAACTAAAAAATATCTTTCCCCATAGTAATTAAAATCTACCTTTCTTTCGAGTAATCAGATAATCCACAAATAACTTAATAATATACCAAATTGTTTCTTCAAAAACTTTTAATATTGGACAATAATCTATAATTTTTATTAAAAATTATCTTAAAAATTTAAATATTTCCTAACCTAATATATATATAAATTATAAAAAAAATATAGTTAGTTTTTTCTAAAATAGACTGGTTTTCACTACTCTTGGGTCCCTTTCGAATTCCCAGACATGCATTTGTCCTTAGGTTGACTATTCTTGAGAAACTCTCTACCTCGGACAAACCTTGGCCCTCTCACTTGGGCAATTCATGGATCTTATGTAATGATGACACGCTGAAAACATATACAAATTTGTTTTTTCATTGTAGGTATTCCTGGCAGTGCTTAAAGGTGATCCGATTGACCCTTTGATTTGATTAGCCTAACCCTAATTTGCCAACCGATGTTTTGTGGGCAACAACAAAATGGAAGGGCAAGAATTCCATCTTGCGTCCTACCCTGTCCTTTTGGCTGCTTCTGTGTACCATATTTGATACGAACACAACCTCCGCCGGTTTGACAAAGTGGAACGTGATGCGTCAAGCCTTACTGAGGAGACGTGCGACAGAGGATCCTCAGTGCTGACTTACCTTTTTCTGTTAGTTTATGTAGACTTTATCATTTATGGTGGATTCCTTGACCTGTTGAGGAGATGCCTAGTTTTGAAACAAGTTGTATTGTTACTCTTTTTTACTTAATAAAATTTACTTTTATCAGAAAAAAATAAATAAATAGACACCCCTAATCTAATATATTGATTTCCCTATTCCCCTACCTACAATCTCTCTCAATACATTTACCAAAAAGCCCTCTAGGCAGTGGTCATCATCACCATCACCCACATAAATGAGAAAACAATCACATTGATTCCTCCTACCAAAAATCCCCAACTCAAGAATGAGGGCAAGCAGAGAGCCGGGACTTTTTTCCGGAGGGTTGTTGCCCCTCTCTGTCTTCCCAGTGATTTCATCAAAGAGACGCCTCAATCAACAACCCTCTCTCCACACACACACACAGTATATGCCCTGGATTCTTCCCAGTGTGTGTAACTGTGTGTGTATATAGATATAGATACATATATATATGTACTATTATCAAGAACAACAACAGAAACAACAGTACTCATCAGAAGACTCTTCCAGTTCTACGGAATTGGAAGTCCAAATCCATATGGAGAAACAGCAATTTTGCCTGCTTTCTATGCATCTTTTCACTCTGCAACCTTTAACTACCAATTTCTCTTTGCCTTTTCACTGTGAAGGCTGTGATGATGAATTTCTTCGAGTTGGGTCGGGCACGGGATAGATCCGACCCGTATCTTGGCTGGGCAAATCCGGATGGCTTCTTATGTAACCGGATTTTGCAGCCATGGCGGCGCCTCCATCTCTTGCCTGCTGCTTACAGATCTGAGCCTCTCTCTCACTGATTTTCTCTTTTCAATTTTCTTTTTTCTTTTTAATTTTTGGAAAATTTTAAAGAAACTCCATTAATTGGTATTATACTGAAATCCCTATCTCAATTAGGGTTAAATTTTTCCATATGCAAAAGGAAACACGATTTTGGGTGATTTTCTTACGTTTAAATGCGGTTTTCCCTGTTAATTTTACGACTTATTTGATTCAATATCAAAGGTTTATTTATTTATTATCATAATTAAACTACTAAAAAGAGCCAATGTTTTGTTGAGATATTTATTTATTTTAATTATAATAAAGTTTCGGTCTTTTTTTTAAAATTTGGTTTGATTATTTATAAAAGAAATTAACTAATACTTTTGAAATTTTACTACTCATCAAAGTGCAGAACTTGGCCAATTTACTAAATATAATATTACATAATAGTAAATAAAAAAATATATTAAAAACATCTTAAAATTATATTGAAAAATTGTAAATGTTTGAGATTGTTTTTGTGTATTTGGTGACACCGCATTTGTGTATTTGTTTAGGATTTTTATGTCTTTTTTAATGTATTTTTATGTATTGATTTATGATATCGTTTGGTGGTTGTGTTATTTTGATTGGTTATATTTTAATTTTATTATCAAGATATGTAAAATAACAATGATTAATATTGGTTTATTTTGGACATTTTAAGATGTTTTTGTTTACAGTAAAATAAGTAATATTTCATTTAGTAAAACCACTATGTTATTCATTTGATGGAGTGTAAAGGCATTGAATTCTTTACACGAGATCTCGATTTTGATTTCTCTTGACAGTAAAAACAGTTTTTTAAGTAAATATTAATATATTTCATTTAAAAACATTAATAGTGGTGTATTTGATGGAGTGGTAAAGATGTTGAGTTCTTGAGGTCTTGGTTTAGAGTCCTTTTGACATTTGAAATATTTTTTATTTTAACAAATTCGTTAAAAGTAACGGTTAGGTAACGAAGGGACAAAAAATGATGAAATTTATAAATTTGAGGGATTATATCTGATGAAAGAGAAACATGAGGGATAAAATCTGGATAAGTGGTAGAATTGAGGGACCAAAAGTGATGTTTACTCTTACGTCTGTATAATAAATACGTTCATTCGTTAGTTAAAATTTATCGAATTTATTGATATTAATAAAAAAATTAAATAATTGTTTTCACCCTAGATGAATCTATTACTAATTTATTACATGTCAAATAAATCTTTTAATGATTAACTTAACATTATACATCTTCACATATTATCGATTTATTACATGTTAAATAAATTCTTTTATGATCAAATATACTTTAGTTAGAAAACATTAATGCATTTGAGATGGTATATATCTTCACACATTATACATCTTTTTATACATTTTCAACGTTCATGCATTTATGAAAGTATATTTTACGGTTATAAGGGTAATTTAGTTAGAAAATAATCATTAGACCTACAATAAGTGCATAATAAGTCAACCGAGGGTAATTATCAAATTTTATTATTAATGTTAATAAATTCAGTTAATTCTGACTATCAAATGGACTTATTTGTTAAATGAAATAAAATCTCAAAAATAATAAATATAGTTTTTCAAATTACAAAAGATTTATATGTAGTTAGACTAAATTTTTGAAAGGAACGTGTAATTATCCCTTGAATATATGTTGAAATTATTGCTCGTTCTTCTCAAACTAAAATCTTATTTTTATATTAAAAGCTTTTGCTTTTAAAAGTGCCGTTACAACTTAAAATAGTTTTATGACCACTAAGTTTCAATTATTATTTTTCTTTCGGTAAATTCCATAACACCCCTGTGTTTTGGTTAAATAACATAAAATTTACTTGTGTTATTTCTATAGATAAAAAATCCCCTTATGTTATGAAAAAAGCAGCAACATACACCCTCTTCGTTAGATAACAGAGAGTGCATATCACACGCCAAAAATATGAGTATGTTCTCATTTTTTATATTTTTTGACATTATGCTATATTTATAAATGTCTAATTTACTCGTTTCTTTGATGTTGATGCGAGCAGAAATCGCTCGTTAGAAAAGTCTTTAAACTTAAAGCTTTGGGTCTAATTCTTTGCGAGCCTGTAAAAAGGAAAAAAAAAGAAAACTTTAACGCTCCGATCTCAAGTCAGTAAACAATTGTAGAAAGATGAATTTAAGTAAGACAAGATAGTAATAAAGGTTTAATATGATTAATTGAATGCTTTAAATATAGTGCTTTCGTATGGGTGCTAGTATAAACTTGTGTTACCCTTAATTGAAGGGCTAAGGCTTGCTTTTATAGCCTTGGTTCCACATCGGATGACGAAGTGTGTCTCTTTCAGACTTGGACCGGTGATTTGCAGTAGATATGTCCCATCAAACACGAAAACCATTAATGGGAATCTTCAATTAGTCTTTCCAGCTAGGGGGACCTTGAAAGAATAAACCTTTTTAAAAATAATTTTTTGAATTCCCAATGGGGTGGTTGGGAGACGGGGTTACTCGTCTATATCTCCTCATTTTGTCACAACCTATGTGGCTAACTTCTCTTTCTTGTTGATGAATGATCTTTTGCCATTTATGGAGGTGTCCTACTTGGTAGTCAAGCTGGTGAGGGGCCCTCATAAGCCAACAAGCTTATAATAGGCCCATATTTGTTCACCCTGCTAGCAGCCTCCAGGCAAGGTACTTTTAAGAGGTCTTCCCATTTAGACCTTGCACATTCAGGGGCTTCTTCTTCTCCTTTCAAATTGGACCTCTACTTAGGTTGAATGTATTTTTTGGCATCATTTAGTCGGTCCCACTTTGAGGAGGAATGTCACTGTACTCCTCCTTAGAGTAGTAGTAGTATTCCCATTAAAACTTCCAACCGACATCATTTCTTCCGAGAGGGAAGCCCTCATAGGATTATCCTCCTCCCCAGAAAAGGTGGGACAACCCCCTCGGGGCCATGCGCTCCTCATCGTCATGATTTGATGGCTTCAAGGATTAGGTCTTCTTTGATTTTTAGCTTCAGAATCTCCATCGCATTTCTCTTCTAATGTAGAAGGGTACTGGTTGGAAGGCGTCTTGATACACTCTTAGTGAGATTTGGATATTTCATGGATATTCTTTTGGCTTTTCTTTAGATCTGTGACATTGGCTTTCAGATCTATAAGATCCTTGTATAGATTTGGAAGGATCTTAAGGATCTCTTCCATCTTCTGGCTTAAAAGATATATTTTCATTGGTAAATTGATTAAATTATGTCTATAGTCCTGAATGGTCTTTTGAATCTCTCTTAGATGTTGAGAGATTTTTGAAGTGTTCGACTAGAGTTCCTCCAATTAGTTCCTCTAATAATTATTTGTAGAATTGTAGGTTTTAAAAAATTTACCCACTCCATTTCTCCTGATTGGTATTCTACCATGGAACTTGGTGGCTTGTAGGCGTCTCACCACATTCCCTAATAGTATTTGTCGGACTTGGTAATTTTGCAATAATTTCTCTCTTTTTTCATTTGTAAGAGGATTCCAGTCAATCCTTAATTGTTGTCGATTTTTTCAAGCATTTCCACAAGGAAATTCCTTCTTTGTATTTTTAGAGTCTAGAAATATTCCCTGTCATCATTGTAATTCGAACTTTCATTTGGTTCTATGCTTTTGGATATCTCTTTCATCAGTGGTTAAAATATCAATATGTAATATAAACAAATATTTTTTTTACTAAACTTAGGCTTTGATACCATTCTGGCTGAGCATGGTGCATCAAAATGTGAGAAGAGTGAAATAGGAGTAAACTGCTCATTTTCGAGCTGTAAAGAGATAAAATTATCTATAATTTATTTAGATTTAGTCAGAGGGAAAAAATTACTGAATTTTTTTGAACTTAAAAGGAGTATAAATTGTTAGGGTCAAAGTTAGAGGACTTTACATGCTACCCTCCAAGTTATGGGCCTGTTTTTGTAATTACCCATAATGAATCTATAATATTATGTAATTTTTGAGTAATGATATATTTTAATTAATTATGTGTACATGTAATTGAATATAAAATATATAACATAATTCTTTATAAAATTATATACATTATGAATATAGTTACATCACGATTTACACATATTTACGTGTATTTTTAACATAAATAATTTACTTTATAAAATATATTTACATATATTGAGCTTGTAAAAGTTTTTTATTACATAATTTTAAAAAGCTAAAAGTTTAAATATTATTTTTTGAATAAAAATTGAGATGACAAAAAGTAATTTTGGGAGAAATTTTTTAATAAAATATATTTTATGGAGTAAAATAAAATATATGGAAAGTAAGTGAGAAGTGCATTTTAATTATATTAATGCCAAATTATTTAATTAGAAATTTTTTTATTACCTTTAATACTTTAAAGGATAAATACAACTCAATGCAAAATGTATTCAACCTATTATTTATTCAAACAAATTTGCTGAATTTATTACTATTTATTTAAATTTTTTTTATCCAAATTCCTCAATGCAAATACAACGTTACATAATTGAGCGTACAATCACTCATTGTCTAATATATTTCCCTATTCCCCTACCTACAATCTCTCTCAATGCATTTACCGAAAAGCCCTTTAGGCACTGATCATCATCACCATCACCCACATAAATGAGAAAACAATCACATTGATTCCTCCTACCAAAAATCCCCAACTCAAGAATGAGGGCAAGCAGAGAGCCGGGACTTTTTTCCGGAGGGTTGTTGCCCCTCTCTGTCTTCCCAGTGATTTCATCAAAGAGACGCCTCAACCAACAACCCTCTCCACACGCACACACACAGTATATGCCCTGGATTCTTCCCAGTGTGTGTAACTGTGTGTGTGTACATATAGAAAAAAACATATATATATATACCATTATCAAGAACAACAACATAAACAAACAGTTTGCTTCCAATGACTTTTCCAGTACCACAGAACAGAAATCCAAATCGAAATCCATATCGGGAAATAGCAATTTTGCCTGCTCCCAACTGTACTCTCACTATGCACCCTTCAACCACGAATTTCCCTTTTCTTTTTCACTGTGAAGGCTGTGATGATGAATTTTCTCCGAGTTGGGTCGGCATGGGACGGATCTGACCCGTATCTTGGCTGGGCAAGCCCGGATGGCATCTCTCATTGCAACCGAGTTTTGCAGTCATGGCGGCGCCTCCTTCTCATGTCTGCTGTTTACAGATCTGAGCCTCTCTTTGTCTGTTTCATTCTAATTTCTTTCCCATTCTTCTTATTTCTATCTCCTTTTTTCCCACTCTTTTTTTTCTTATTCCCCAATTCCCAGATCTAAATCCTAAAAGGCAAAACCCTAGCCCCAAACCAACGATTGCAAGCCCCAATCCATCTACCATCGGCAACAAGGAAGACGATTGTTGCTGTTGTGTCGTCGGTCAAGCAAGAAGCTCGACCAGGTTTGCCATTACATCCCATAGTCTTGGTCTCACCGTCGGCTTGTGTGTGTGTGTGGGCGGCGCTTATGAGGAGAAAATGGTTCTTAATTTTTGGCATCCTGCTCCGAACGAATGAGGCGTCAGAGAAAAGGGATTTTCCCAAGGGTGGTTGCCCCTCTCTGCTTCGCCCATGATTTCGCCTTCTTCCTCAAACCCAACAGCCCTTTTTTCACTCACTCTGTGAGAGTGTGTGTGTGTGTGTATGTACGTACAGCTCTGTATCTTCCATGGCCCTTTTGGGGTGTACTTAAGGGTGTGTTTGGCTAAGCTTATGTATGACTCTTCCTCGCTCATCTTTTCTGTATCCACAAGGCTGTGATGATGATGTTTTCTTGAGGGCAGGAGAAGCGGGGGCATGGGCGTAACCCGACTCGTATCTTGGCGGGGCAACCCAGATGGCATCTTGTGGGGAGGTAGGGTTACTAATTTCATTTCCTTCCCCTAAATGCAACTGCCTGATTTTGCAGCCATGGCGGAGTCGTTTGCGCCTTTTGCCACAGATTTGAAATACAGATCTGAGCCTTAACTATTACCCATAATATTTAGGGTTAATTATTTTTTTATTAATAAAAATAAATGAATTATATTAATATAATTTATTTTAATATATTAATATTAATATTACGAGTCGCAGTTAAAAAAAATTGTCAATTTGTCTTTTGAAATCACGACTTGATCATTTTTTTTATTTTTTTAATTTTATTTAATTATTTTTTTATAAATTAATTATATAAAATTAATTTTTAACATATTAAAATTCAAAAAATTATAATATTAAAATTGTATTAATTAAAATTATAATTAAGTATATAATTGTAATAGTGTAATTTTTTTTATACAATTATAAAAAATATAATGAAGTATACAATTATTTTTGACAATCTGTTATCGGCACATTTGATTGTGTAGAATAATTTTTTTGTTGGGCTTGTTGTTCTGCACGCGTTTGCGCCCGATCTATCTCGTTGTGAATCGTAATGTTTGATTTCAATTAGGGTGTGAAGAGATGCAAATAGTAGTGTTGTGAATCAATTCAAATTTTGGTATATCTTAATAATCTTCGGAATGGAGTTACTTAATAATTTATTAATAAAAAAAATTATATTTTTATAATTTTTTTTAAATGCATAATAAAAACATGACGAGTCGCAATTTGAAATCATGATTTGTCAATAAATAAACCCAGAAAAATGCAAATTTAGCGAAGTTGGGATTCAAAATCCCGACTTGGCCACTTTTCATTTTTTTTTCTTTTTTGTATAAATGTATATATGTATATTTATATTATATATATATTGTAACTTATATATGTATATATGAATATAGACATTATATATATATTGTAATCTATATATGTGTATATATATTTATTATACATTTAAATAAATTTGTATAATTTAAATTATATATAATTAATTTTTAACAATATATTAAAATCCAAAAAATTATAAAACATTGTATTAATTGTAAAAAATTACAATTAAATGTATAAATATAAAAGTGTACATTTTTGTACAATTGTAAAAAATACAAAAAGTATATAATTAATCCTGGCAATCCGGTACTGACACATTTGATTGTGTTGAAAAAAATTTTTGTTGGGCTTGTTGTCATGCACGCGTTTGCACCCAACCCATCTCGTTGTGAATACGTGTTGTTTGATTTGACCAGAGCGTGAAGAGATGTGAATAATAGGATTGTGGACCAATTCAAATTTTGGTACATTCTGATAATCTTCGAAATGCATAGGTTCAAATGACTTAAATTATATATACTCTTATAATCTATTATATCGTAATAATCCTTCACCATTGATGCAGTTTAATCATGTATGTAGTGCATAACTTTTGAGCGTGACTGTAAGGAATACCAAATTGAGTTCATTTGCTGCAAGAATATTCTATGTCCGCAATTTTGACAATATGGGTATTGATTCCATGTCCACTGTGACGTCTTGTAACAACCGAGGCAGACTGTTGAAATTGATGGTATTTGATGATGTTATGTTCAATAGAATTTTAATGTTAATGTGTGAACATTTTATGTGCAAAATTCGTCCACAGTTGGTTGTTGGCCAACATTACAGCACTTTTCACTAACATCTCACGGAAATATTGGATATTTCGCTGAAACGTCATTTCAGCAATTGCTGTCAACGGTAGACGGTGAGCTCCTTTCAATACTTTGTTTATGCATTCTGACATATTTGTTGTCAGAATTTCGCATCGCCATTCACCATCATGTGATATTGTCCATTTTTTCTTGTCAATCATATTTAACCACTGAAACATCTCTAGTTTTTGGCTTTTTATCTCTTCCATAATGCGATTGAATTTTCTGATTTGATATTCAGAGTCAGTTTTCGAACAAAGATCTTTCAACACAATATTTTTGTGTTTACTATTAAAATTGGAGCACACATGCCGCAAGCAATATCGGTGCACGCCGTTAGGTGGCACAAAATTTGGACATTCATGTGCAGCTTTTGTGATACCAGCATGTCGGTTAGAAATAAGGCAGATATTCCGTCGCTCCCGTATAATGTGTCTGCTCAATTGTCTAAGAAACCACTTTCAAGATAAATGTGATTTTTCATTGACAATTGAAAAAACAAGAGAGAGTACCTGTTGATTTCCATATATGACAGCAGTAATCAACATCTTGTGCTTGTACTTTGTGTATAGATGAGTCTCATGTACACTGATAAGGTTGTGATAGTGTTGGAACCTTTCAATACACAGCTTGAATGCCTAGAATACGTATCTTATCACATATGCATCGGTTGATGTGTCGCGGGTTTTGTATTGCCATTTAGCAATCGTTCCTGACTTATATTTTTGGAGAGCTCCCAAATATTTGGGTAATTTTTGAACGGAGCTCTTCCATGTGCCATAAACTATCTCATGTGCCATCTTCAAACTGTACCATGCCTTTTGATATGGTATATCGTATCTGCTATGGTCTTTTACAGTCTGGATGCCATTCTTTATTTCGTATGATGAATTGCATTTTACCTGTTCTAACAGTAAAGACGCAACATAAACTCTATCTAAATTACCGTGTTCGAGCGATATTTGATTCAATACACATGTATGGTCTCCTCCATATTTTGTTATTGTCCACCTTCTCATTTTTTATTTGAAAATATCTCGCAGCTCCCATATACGCCACATAGTTGAAAAAAATAAACACGAATCAGTCGAATAATTTTGTATGCTTATACATATACGACAAAAACATATATATATACCTTCGGTGCTATGCTTACACAATACTTTCTACTTGGTCTTTGAACTCTCAGCTACTCAATACTCGTGTCGGGCATATCGTATTGAGTGATCTTTCACCGCCTCGATTAAAGCTTCTTTATTTTTGAAAAGCATTCCCACACCAAGTTGGTCTTTGTTTTTGTTATAAAATTTTGCATATATTTAGTTCTGTACATTAATGAAATCCACTAGTATCTCTGGGAATGTTTGTTCGAAAAATGGTATAGAGCGGTAAAATATTTGCTGAGTAG
The DNA here is from genome assembly GCF_000512975.1 of Sesamum indicum. Taxonomy (NCBI): domain Eukaryota; kingdom Viridiplantae; phylum Streptophyta; class Magnoliopsida; order Lamiales; family Pedaliaceae; genus Sesamum; species Sesamum indicum. The sequence goes on from NC_026151.1 coordinate 5,737,246, forward strand.
TTCGATGTGGCGTAACCGGTTGAGAGTATGTTGACGTACCTTGTGCAAAATTTTTGGCCACAACATTTATGTCAGCATCTTGTATTCCATCATCTGGTAGAATTGTATAATCCATTTCATTCGGTTCAGAAACTTCATCTGATTCATTAGCCAAAGTGTCTGTAATAGGGTTCTCTGGCTCGGTAGTGTCTTGTGCAGAATTTGATATAAAATGGGAAATAGATGGAGTATGTGCGTGGGTGGACTCTGTGTAATTGAGTTCAATATTATCGAGCCCTTGCGTAACAGACACTACGTTGGGAGTATAACACTCTGTCTCATAACTCGATGTGCCTGTACCAAAATCAATGTTAGAAGTACCTGCACCGAAATTAGTGTTATACGTACCCATGAAATTTTCGTAGTTGGAAGATGACGGAAACCTTTGGCTTGATAACATCGCCATGTATTCCCCCCCACTGTTGACTCTTTTGTGAGTTGTCATCGAAAGCTCTCCAATCTTGGCCAATTTGTGGAGCATCGTCGTGGTGGATTTGCACAGTTTCGATGAAAATTTCCATGAGTGGGAATCCAGCTGTAGGATTAGTGCAAAATGACAACGTATCGTCATATTTTATTGGTATGAGTGTTTTCTTTATTCGCCCAAGGTATTGACACGAATGTTTTGCAGATACATTTAACAAAAATTGGGAGCTATCAACACCAATTTTTTTGTAAATTTTTTATAGAAATTGATCATAAGTGGATGAACGAGGGATTCTCATCGCTGCAATGTGCGTCTGATCATATTTAACAGATCATCCATCACTCGACAATTCACCACCAAAATACACAAAAATCTCAATGCGAGAAGATGAAGTAAACATTTTTGGCAAGTTTGTACGTAAAAATTTCAAAATGCATTTGATATGAGAATGACATGAAATTCTGCTGCTTGAAACACGTCGCTAATAGCATATTTATATATGTCCAAAATACTGCGGCCAGTGATGAAACCTATCATATTTATTTTTACGCGGGTACTCAGCGCAAAATACGCTGCAAAATTAAAACTAGTACGCCACCTACCAGCCTTTAATAAGGTTGGTCGCTTACCAGCCTTTAATAAGGCTGGTGCGCTGCCAACCATTAATATATAATATATATATATATACATATTATATAATATATATATACAAATATATATATAATATATATATACATATATTATAAACTTATATATAATATATGTCATATATACTTATACAAATATATAATATATTAAAGGCTGGTAGGCGACCAACCTTATTAAAGGCTGATAGGTGACGTACCAATAATAATTTTATAGCGCATTTTGCGCTGAGTACCCGCGTAAAAATAAATATGGTAGGTTTCATTACTGGCTGCGGTATTTTGGACATGTATAAATATGCTATTAGCGACGTGTTTCAAGCAACAGAATTTCACGCCATTCTCATATCAAATACATTTCAAAATTTTTACGTACAAACTTGCACAAAAATGTGTACTTCAACTTCTGACATTGAGATTTTTGTGTATTTTGGTGGTGAATTGTCGAGTGATGGATGGTCTGTTACATATGATCAGACGCCCATTGCAGCGATGAGAATCCCTCATTCATCCACTTAGGATCAATTTCTATAAAAAATCTTCAAAAAAATTGGTGTTGATAGCTCCCAATTTTCGCTAAATGTATCTGCAAAACATTCGTGCCAATACCTCGAGCCAATAAAGGAAACACTCAAATCAATAAAGGATGACGATACGTTGTCATTTTTCACTGATCCTACAGCTGGATTCCCACTTATGGAATTTTTGTCGAAACTGTGCAAATCCACCACGACGATGCTCCACAAATTAGTCGAGATTGGGAAGCTTTCGATGACAACTCACAGATGAGTCAACAGTGGGGGGAATACATGGCGATGTTATCAAGCCAAGGGTTTTCGTCATCTTCCAACTACGAATATTTCACGGGTACGTATAATACTAATTCCAGTGCAGGTACTTCTAACATCGATTTTGGTGCAGACACATCGAATTATGAGACAGAGTGTTATACTCCCAATGTGGTGTCTGTTACGCAAGGGCTCGATAATATTGAACTTAATTACATAGAGCCCACTCACATATTCCATCCACTTTTCATTTTATACCAAATTCTGCACAAGACACTGCCGAGCCAGAAGACTCTATTGTGGACACTTTGACTAATAAATCAGATGCAGCTTCTAAACCGGATGAAGTGGATTATCCAGTTCCACCGGATGATGGAATACAAGATGTTGACATAAATGTTGTGGCCGAAATTTTGCACAAGGTACGTCAACATCCTCTCAGCTGGTTATGCCACATCGAACTACTCAGCAAATATTTTACCGCTCTATACCATTTTTCGAACAAATATTTTCGGAGGTACCAGTGGATTCCATTGATGTATCGAACTTAAGATATGCAAAATTTTATGACCAAAACAAAGGTAGACTTGATGTAGGAATGCTTTTAAAAAATAAAGAAGCTTTAATCGAGACGGTGAAAGATCACTCAATACGATATGCCCGATGCGAGTATTGGGTAGCTGAGAATTCAAAAGCCAAGTGGAAAGTATTGTGTAAGCATAGCACCGAAGGTATATATATATATTTTTGTCGTATATGTATAAACATACAAAATTATTCGACTGATTCGTATTTATTTTTTTTAGATATGTGGTGTATATTGGAGCTGCGAGGCATTTTCAAACAAAAAATGGGAAGGTGGACAATAACAAAATACGGAGGAGACCATACATGTATATTGAATCAAATATCCTTGAACACGGTAATTTAGATAGAGTTTATGTTGCGTCTTTACTGTTAGGACATGTAAAATTCAATTCGTCGTACGGAATAAAGCATGTCATCCCGACTGTGAAAGACTATACTGGATACGATATACCATATCAAAAGGCATGGTACAGTTTGAAGATGGCACGTGAGATGGTTTATGGCACATGGGAGAGTTCCGTTCAAAAGCTACCCGAATACTTGGGAGCTCTCCAAAAATATAATCCAAGAACGATTGCTAAATGACAACACAAAACCCGCGACACATCAACTGGTGCATATGTGATAGGGTACGTATTCTGGGCGTTCAAGCCGTGTATTGAAGGGTTCCAACACTGTCGCAACCTTATCAGTGTAGATGGGACTCATCTATACACAAAAAACAAGCACAAGATGTTGATAGCTGCTGCCATGGATGGAAATCAATAGGTACTCCCTCTTGCTTTTACAATTGTCGATGAACAATCACATTTATCTTGGAAGTGGTTTCTTAGACAATTGAGCAGACACATTATACGGGGGCGACGGGTATCTGCCTTATTTCTGACCGCCATGCTAGTATCACAAGAGCTGTACGTGAATATCCGGATTTCGTACCTCCTAAGGGCCTGCACTGATATTGCTTGTTGCATGTGTGCTGCAATTTCAACAGTAAATACAAAAATGTTGTGTTGAATGATCTTTGTTGGAAAGCTGGCTCTGAATATCAGATTAGAAAATTCAATCGCATTATGGAGGAGAAAAAGAGCCAGAAACTAGAGGCGTTTCAGTGGTTAGGTAGGATCGACAAGGAAAAATGGACAGCATCATATGATGGTGGATGGCGATGCGGAATTCTGACGACAACTATATCGGAATGCATTAACGGAGTATTGAAAGGGGCTCGCCGCCTACCGTTGACAGCAATTGTTGAGATGACGTTTCAGCGAAGTGTCCATTATTTCTGTGAGAGGTTAGGGAGAAGTGTTGTAATGTTGGTCAACAAACAACTGTGGACGGATTTTGCACATAAGATGTTCACACGTTAGCATCAAAATTCTGTTGAACATACCGTCACCAAATACCATCAGTTCCAACAGTCCGACTCGATTATTATAAGACGTCACAGTGGAATGGAGTCAACACTCATGTTGTCAAAATTGCGAACCGAGAATGTTCTTGCGGCAAATGGACTCAATTTGGTATTCCTTGCAGTCACGCTCAAAAGGTATGCACTACATACATGATTAATACTGCATCAATAGTGAAGGATTATTACGATACAATGACTTATAAGAATACATATTCTAAGTCATTTGAACTTGTGCATTCCGAAGATTATTGGGATGTACCGGGATTTGAGTTGGTCCATGATCCTACTCTTCGCGCTTTGGTCGAAATGAAACAACACGTATTCACAACGAGATTGATTGGACGCAAATGCGTGCCCGACAACAAGCCCAACAAAGAAATTCTTCAACACAATCAGATGTGCCAGTACCGGGTTGTTAGGATTAATTGTATATTTTTTGTATTTTTTACAATTATACAAAAATGTACACTTTTACATTTATACATTTAATTGTAATTTTTTACAATTAATACAATATTTTATAATTTTTTGGATTTTAATATATTGTTAAAAATTAATTATATATAATTTAAATTATACAAATTTATTTAAATATATATATACCTATATATAAATTACAATATATATAATGTATATATACATATATATAAGTTACAATATATATTATATAAATATATATATACATTTAAATGAAAAAGAAAAAAAAAGGAAAAGTGGCCAAGTCGGGATTTAAAATCCCGACTTGGCTAAATTTGCATTTTTCTGAGTTTATTTATTGACAAATCGCGACTCGTCATATTTTTATTATGCATTTAAAAAAAATTATAATAATATAATTTTTTTTTATTAATAAATTATTAAATAACTCTTGATTAAAGGGCTGGCAGCCTGGCCGCGGCCAGTATTGCTATTGCAGCTCACCCTTAAATGGGTGAGCTGCAATTCACTCAACTCTCACATTGCAACTGAGAGTTGAGTGAAAATTAGTAGAGTGAAATATTGTAGAGAAGATGAAATTTTTTGCTGGCATAACGTGTCAACTTCCCTCTCTCCGACCGACAACAGGTCTGAGCCTCAAAACCAAGTAATATTTCCCCTTAAATTTCAATAAAAAATGACTTGTTTCTTGGTAATTCCGTCTCCTTTAGTTTTGGATAGTCGTTTCAAATGGATTTTGAAAGATCACCCAGAGTCTGAATGTCTGTATAGTCATCAACTCTTTGTGGGTTCTAATTTTACCAAGAGTTTTGATGAAAACCATGCTATCTCTGAGTTTTATTTTATGCAAAAAGTTCAATTTACTTTACTATTTTATCGCGTGTTTCAATCAGGCTTATGTTCTTGAGTCTTGACTAATTTACTAGTAGAGATAAGAGCATGTAAAGACACCTCACTCTTATCAAAGGTATGGATAAGATCCACCGGTCTTTGTCATCTTCCGTTGCACACACCAATAGAAAACAGGTAATCTAAGCCTCTACAGCATTCTCAACAACTTTCACCATTTCTACACTAAAGAATACACGCATATGATGGAGAGAAAAGGAGAAGAAAGGCAGATGCTGATAGCAATGAAAGGGCATCCAGGAACAGGGAAGAGCACACTGGCAAACGCAGTGGCCAGGGCCCTCAAGTTCCCATTAGTAGACAAGGATCATTTCCGTGATTGTACACACACAATTCAACAGGTCCTCATGCATACTTCATCCGCCACAGCCACTAAACTGTTGAACGACCTCTCATATGAGGCCATGTGGAGGGTGATCTCAACTCAGCTCAACCTGGGGCTAAGCGTAGTTGTTGACTCTCCGCTTTCCAGGCAGGCCCACCTTAACCGGCTTCTGGAGATGGCATCCCACAGTGGTGCTAGAGTTGTCGTAGTTGAGTGTAAGCCGGGGGATGAGGCACAGTGGCGCAAGCGGGTTGAGAGTAGAGGTGGAGGTGGTGGCGGCTCAGGGTGGCACAAGCCGTCAACATGGCAGGAGATGGAGGTCTTGTTGGAGGGTTATGGTGGTTGTTGGGATTATGACGTGGGTGAGGTGCCTAAGCTTGTAATCGACACTACTGCTCCTGTTGAGGTCGCGGAGCTGGTTGCCAAGGTGATCGAGTTTGTTAATTCTTGAAATTTGAAGTACAGAATTGTATTAGTATTTGAGTTCTTAGCTATGGAATTGGTGGGGAGAATCTTAGTTTCATACTTGATATTCATCATATAACGATGCGTGTATAGTTGATTCGCAGGATAGGGTTAATGATAGCATAATGGCCTGTTGACAGAGGTAGGAAGATGAAGGTTTGGCAGATGAAAATGTTATAGATACTCTCTATTAGAAACTCTATATACATTTCCCATTATTTGCTGCTCAGAAGCTTTGGATTTTTATGTTGAAGTTGAAATTATTGCAATGGGAATCAGTGAGTACTTTGTCACAGAAGCAATTTACTCTTCGCAGTTTGAAACAGCTGAGGCTAATAGATTTTTATAATTTTATAAAAATACCATTAATCAAAATGAGAAAAATATAAACGTAATCATATATTTTGAATTTGTGTTTTTTTTTGTGTTCTGGAGATAGAAAAATAAAAACAAAGATAAGTAAGTGTGATGATGATAGATGGTATGTTTGAATTGTGTTTTGAGATAATTTAAAGAAGTGATGTAGGTTTGATGTTGGAATTTGGGAAACAAAAATAAATTGTTCATTATCAAATCATATCTCTTTTATTTATATTTTTATATTAAATATGTATATATATAATATATTATATGTTTAATGTTGTATTTTTGGAAGACAAAAATTACTTTTTATTGTCAAATTATGTCTCTTTTATATTATATATATTGTTATATAGAAAGTCGAAAAATAAAAAAATACCCAGATAAGGTGTAAAAATAAAAAAATAAATATTGAGTATGTTTTATCTTGTTTCAAAAAATAAGAAAACATGAATCCAAACATAGTGCATGCTTTCCATATTTGATTTATTTCCTCCTAGGAATGGCAACGATGTGGGTGCTGAGTTTGATCGGACGCCCCATCCCAACTCGGACCTACCCCACCCGACTCGACATTTGTTGGATCTGAAACTTTCGTCCCGTCTAAAACTCACCTCAACCCGCTCTAACTCTAGACACAACGAGCGTAACTTGTAGAATGCGATTAATATTTTTTTTATTTCAAAAATAAAAAAATTATTATTTATAAACATATAATAAAATATTATATTAAACTCGACTTATCTTACAGATATATGTATTAAGTAAAAATTAAAAATTTATATTAATTAAATATATTTATATACAAAATAGATTGGGTCAAGAGCCAGACTCTCTGATCCAAATTTAAACCCAATAGTTTGAATTCCAACCCGTTGTATTTGCAACAGGTTCCTAACCTACCTACTCTATTTACCATCCCTACCTCCCCCTAATAATTAAAATATTTATTTATAAAATTCAAATATTAATAATTAGACGTCATCTGGAGTTGGGCCACACTCCCATTTGGTCAAACCCAAGCCTGCAGCCCACTATGCACTGCCCTCCCTCTGAAATGACCAATATACCCTCAACAGTGATATTCTACATATAAAAAGTGCTGGACAGTGATCTGAGAAGGTGAAAGAATGAATGAGGCATCAGAGAGGCTATGGGATTTCTTCAAGGGTGGTTGCCCCCCTCTGCTTTGCCTATGATTTCGTTGTTCCACCAACAGCCCTTTTACTTTGGGAAAATTGCAATTTCACTCCCCTGTGTTTTAGGGATAATTACACTTTACCCCCTCCGTGAAGTATGCGCTGTACTACTCTACCAATCGCCACCACCTATGCTCTGCGTCGGTGATGTGTGTATGTGTATGTATGTGTGTGTGTGAGACAGAAGGCTATGATGATTTCGGTATTTTTCTGGCGTGAAATGATGGAGCAAGTAGGGCAAATCCGGCCCGTATCTTGGCGGGGCAACCCGGATGGCAGGTCCACTTTTGCAACCGGTGTTTGCAGCCATGGCGGGTTCGCTTCCTCTTGCCCCATCTCGGTTCCAGATCTGAGCCTCCATTCCCCTTTCATGATTGTTCGTTTTTCAAATTGGGTTTCGCAATTATCAAAATTTCGTGGGCTTAATTATTTTATTATTATAAAAACAAAATTATATAAATATAATTTATTAATAATATATAATAAAAATATGTGGAGTGGTGGAGAAAAATATATATTTTTTTAAAAATACACGATATGGATCCCATCCACCACGTGGATTGAATTCAATATTATTATTTTTTTATTTAATTTTAATTTTTATAAAATAATTATATTCAATTAATTTTTAACAATATTTTTAAATAAAAAAAATTATAATGTTAAAATCGTATTAATTTTAAAAATATAATAAACTATATAAACTTAATAGTGTATATTTTTTTATATAATTTTTTAAAAAATATACTATTGCTTATCAATAATGTAAATTGCATTAATACTCAAAATTTAAGTCATATCAATCCTCACCGAACACTTTTAAAATTAACAATATATATTAATTTTATAACAATTAATAAGAAATTGTATTAATTGTACAATGAACTATTATATTTGTATAATATATTGTATTTTTATACAATTAATATAATTTTAATATATTATTTTTTTTTGAATTTTAATATGTTAAAAATTAACAGAACGATTGAACCACGCTTTGGGAAAATAATAGGAGGATGAGCTTTTAAAGAGTGTCGGTGAAGGTTGATGTTACATAAATTTTGGGTCTTAATGCAATTTATATTGTTAATAAGTAATATTTTGGGTTTTCTCTTTTTCTTTTTTTGAAAAATTGAAAATAATTATCTTTTTTTTATCCAGAAGAAAATAATTATCTTGCAGACTGTTGTGGGTCTAATTTCATGGATTTATTTACATAAAGCAATTCTTTTCTTTTTTTTTTTTTTAAAAAAAAGAGGTTTATAATTACCGTCAGCAGAAAAATCTTGAAAAAAGATGCAAAATCATAAAGAAAAGAAAAATAAAATCGCCAAAGAGCTGCACTTTTCCTTAAAAAAAAAAAAAAGAAAAAAGTTAGATTAGTATGTGTTAAGGTAATTTAGTATTTTTTTAATGATTCGAAAAATAATTAGATATTAGTTTAGTATTTTTTTCAATTAATTCGATAATTATTACGTAATTTAAGAAATGCTTATATGGTATATAGACTTTAAAATACGGTTGGAATTGGGGTTGATAGGCCTCCAAATCGACGTTCCTCGGTCAGACCTCCAAATGGGCCTTCGTGTGGGCTTCTGGCCAGACGTTCACGTAAATAACTTAGATGGGTGGAGGCTATTGCGGAAAAGGGGATGAGTAGTTTTCCAGCAATTAGGATTTTATTTGTTGCAGTCTTGTCAGGCTAATCAACTTTCCGAGTCCCACAACAGGATCGTGGGGTATCAATATCACTATTGAACATAAATTTATGGGATAATTACGTTATTATCGTCTAAAATTTTGTGTAATTATATATAAATTTTTTATTGTTTGAAAATTACATTTTGTATACTTGAGGTTTGTTTTCGTCTGATAAATAAGTCATTTCATTACTTAGAATTTATTGGATTGGCTCATATATTAATGAAAAAATTGAATGAATATTAATGTTTATTCTTGATTGATTTAATATTGATTTATTGTAGGTCAAATAAGTTTTTTCGGACTAAATTACTCTTATGATGTTGAGATATACATCCTCACATACATTAATGCGTGAAGACGTATGAGAATAACTTGGTTATAAAAAAATTTATTTGACCTGCAATAAGTCAGTAATAAATTAATTGAGGGTAAATATATATATATATATATATATTTGTTAATATTAGCAATTTCGGTTAATTTTGACTTATAGAGGGATTTATCTGTTAGATGGAAACTAATCTAAAAAATGTTAGATGTAATTTATCAAATTACAAGAGATTTAAGTATAATTACACCAAATATCAGAAAATGAGAGTGTAATTATCCTTAAACTCATCCAACATCACACAATAATTCATTTCGTTTTAACAACGAAATATCATATTAATAACTCCAAGATTTTATAATTTTTAAATAGAATGCAATTATTGAGTAATTCAAAATACACTTCTTAGATAATTAGTAGTGTTAATTACAAGTAAATCTTTTTTAAAAATAGAAAATTACACCTTTTTTAAAAATTATTTAAAAATTACACTAAAATAAGGCAAGTAGGTGAAAAACACGGCGATGTCTCTCTTCTCTCACTAAAATCGAATCATATTATTCTCATATTTCTATAAATTGAAGCGAAATAAAATTAACACAAAGAATCATGTCTTTCACAAGTGAATCAAGTAGGTGAAATGCTACTATTAATAAAATGTTCAATTTTTTTCCAATAAAAAATACTTAACAGCAATATGTTAGACACGTGACTTATATCATTAAATTATAGATAAAAAAGTACACAAATATTAAATATAACTCCTTAAACTGCATAAATATGCATATAATTACATCAATTTCAAGAAAATATCATGTAATTTATCCCTTCCATATAAGGTGGCCGACCAGGGCTGCCCCTCTTGCCCGTGGACTCAACCACTCCAGTTCCCGAGGCCTGTAAAAGGATGGGCAGACGAAAAACACCACCACCAACACATCTCCCACATTTAAGCCCAAAGGCAGTGATGAAGAATGAGAGGCAGCTGAGAAGGGAAGAATGAGGATTACAGGGGGGCTTGGGGTTCTCAAAGGGTGGTTGACCCCTCTCTGTACTTCCTGTGATTTCACCCCATTTATTCGGGTCAGAATAGCAACAACAACAGCCCTTGATCAAAAATAAACAAAGAAAGGGAAATTAATTATTGTTTAGGGTTGCGCTTTGCGCCCCTTCTTCGATCATACTGCATACATATGTCTGTCATTCATCTTCCGTCCGCCTGCTGTTATCTATCAAATAAAGGGGGCTGTGATGTGCTTGTTGCTTCTCTCTAGGCTGCTGAATCAGGTCATAGAGAAACAAACTGGCCCGTATCTTGGCGGGGCGACCCGGATGGCTTGTGGTTCATGCAAACGGTGATATTCGCAGCCATGGCGTGGCCAATTTCTCTTGACCTGTTTAGAAACTGCAGATCTGAGCCTCTGTTGATTCAAGATCCTGGAATTTTTGTTTCTTATTTTTATTTTCTTTTTTAAATTAATTAATTAATTTATTTTGTTTAAGTAATTATTTAACACTTATTATTATCCCACTATACTATCCACATTTTTCTTTTTACATATTTGAATTTTCTTTCATCCGCTTTTTTCTTTCTATTTTATTTTACTTAATTACATTTTGCTAAAAAGTTGTAAATTTAATAAATATGTTATATATATATATAGTGTATTTGTACACGGATCGAGTGCATGTTCGTGTGACTAAATTTTATATTATTATTGTTTAATTTCTTGTAGAGTGTGTTTTTTTATTTTAATTTTTTAAATGTGTATTCAAGAAATAGGCCATCTGGAATTAGATGAAATAACATGCAATCGTGGCTGAAAATATTTGGGAAGCCTGGTTTTAGTTCCAAAAGTTACTTTTTCAGTTTGAGGGGGTATTTGTTTCTACAATAATATTAAGTGTTGGGTAGATTTAATTTATGTAATATTATGTGGTGGAGTATGATTGTTGTAATAATTTTTGTTAGATATTGTTATTCGACTTGAACGATTGTAATTGATTTATTTTAATTAATAATAATTCATCGCTCTCACTTAAAACAAAAAAAAAAAAGATTTAGAGAGTGTTTGCGGGAGGTTTTCAAAAGCACGTTTTAGCTTTTAAATTAAAAAAAAAAACATTTCTGAGTTGTTTGGATTGCCAATTTTTACTTTTGAAATCGCTAAAACCAAATATTCTAAATGAAAGATTGGTTGTGTCGTACGGAGAAACTGATGCATCACAACCCTATTTTATGTGGGGTAATTTGTTTAATTATAATTAGTAAATTTATCAGTTTGTAGTAAATAAACAAATTATTCCCCTTTAAAAAATAGCAATTTATAGCTATGTTTTTTTTCAAAAAAAAATAATTTACCTTATTTAAGAAAATATAAAAGGGTAAATTATTGTAATTTAAAAAATATTGGGATGAATTGCTATCACAGAAAGATTACTTACATTTTTTTCTATATTTATTAATTAAAGCAAATTAATAATTAAATCGAGTTTACGTTGACGACGCAGTCATGAAAATCCAGAAGCAACAAAGACGCTCCCCATGCGCGGCTCATGTTGCATAGCCTCCTCCGCAACTTGTTTGATGGCCGGCAGAGCTTGCGGGCATATTTCGTTGTAAAAATTGGGGTCTAGATCTAAAGGACTTGAAATGGTGATATAATCAGTTTGTGATAATTGAAAATTCTTACTTAAATCAAATTCGATCGAGTCAAATCAATTACAGAGTAAGTATGACATTCTTGTCAAGTGATTGGTTATTTTTTTAAAACTATACACCGGTAAGTGTATCACACTTGTTATATAATTAGTTCAGATTCAATTAAATCCGATCTGAGTTAGAATTTTCCAATAATAACATGATTAAGGTACCAAGATATATAGAAGTAGAATTTTGAACCCATTTTCTGCTAAAAAGAAGTGCAATAATCTTGTAGGTGATGGTAATTATAAGGATCCATATACAATATAGGGCTCATTTGGTTCATACGATAGGATTAGGTGTGATGAGATTGCGTGGGATGAGAAATTGAATGATAATTAATCCCAACTTCTATTATATGATTTAGAGTATTTTATCTATGATATCTTATGTGAGAATATAATATAGTATTTAGTTGAAGAGATTATAAAGTAAAATTAATTATTAAAAGACTATTAAGGGTATCCTTTTCTAAGTTATTTTTATTTTTATATTGTAGCTTGTGAATAATTAAAAAACTAACAATAATAATCTCTAAATTATTTGTTGAAATAAAAATTTTAAAATAAAATTAATTTGTGGATCAATATTTCATTTTATTTCTCATAAGAAACAGAAGTTCTAAATTCACATGTAATTTGACAACTATTCAGAACTCAAATATTTTTGAAAAAAATCCCAAAAAATAAAGTAATATTTATATTATATTTTATTATTTAGTTACTATAATTTGAAATATGAATTTTTTAATCATTCAAAAAAAGAAAGAACTCTGAGGGTTGTTTTAGACGAATCATCTCATATTGTTCATAGTAAGAAGATTAGATGGAAAGAAAAAGGGAGAGAGAGAGAGAGAGAGAGAGAGAGAGAGAGAGAGATACAACCCTTTCTAACCCACAATCTTAGCCGAAGCGCTTCTAGCAGGCGTTAAAGTATCCAATCTTTCCAAATAAGATGGAATAGGGGACCCATAAGAATATTTGGACAAATTTTATGCTAAAATTAATTGGTATGACTTGCGCGATGTCACCTACTGCAAGGTCTTCCGCACTACGCTCTCCAAGTGCGCTCTAGCGTGGTTCAACAGTAGCCCAGGAACTATATCCAGCTTCAAATAGTTGACCTAACGTTTCATGCATCACTTCTCCATGAATAAGAAAGTAAAAAAAATGGCTGCATATTGGTTTACCATTCGCTAGAGAAAAAATGAGCAGCTAAGAGATTATATTCAAAGGTTTATAGAGATAGTACATGAGGTGCCACATGTCAACTATGAGTTGTTGGCCAACATTATTCAACAAAATTTGCTACTAGGAAGATTTAAAGAATCTATAGCCAGAAAACCCCCTAGCTCTCTAGAAGACTTGCTAATGCAATCATAAAAATATATTAGAATTAAGGATATCCAATGTTTCAGACACTTCCTTTAACATCAAAAGGAAGGGCAGAGAGGAAGAGAAAGAGCCAAAGAAGAAAGAAGAACACAAACACCTGGAGCCGATAGGGTTCACGCACTACACCCACTAAATGCACCCAGAGGTGAAATATTAGTTGTGGCGGCGCAACAAGGGTTGATTATCAATAGACAAGAAAAATGAAAGACAATCCCAAAAGGTTAGTGTCCAACAAATATTGTCGGTTCCACCGTGACATGGGGCATTCAACTGAGGAATGTCATCACCTCCAAAATGAGATTAAAAAACTGATCCAGCAGGCACACTTGAAGGAATATGTCAACTATTACCACACCCAATTTGACTGCGGGCCGAGTGAGCCACTTCAAGAGCTAACATCAAATTCAATTCCTCATGACGATAATATTAACACAGTAGGAGTCATCCCATGACCTTAAGAGGACCAGCAGGAAGAGACTTTCTCTCCATGAAAGAGGGAGCTTAAGTTCGCGTAGCGGAAAAAAGTAGTTTTTGGTTATTCACTTATAATAGAAGAAAGCGTGAGGAGGAGCACAACATACTCTTCTCCCCTTTTAACTTCCCCTAAGACTTTGTAATTCAAACTTAAATAATGAAACTAATTTTCCTATCGAAGTTTAAAATTTTTCAGTTGCGGAGATCCTCAGAGTTTTGAGAGGTTCCTTGAGGCAACAAAGAGTTGCCCCAGGGGTTCGATTGAAACTTCTCTAAGATCCTCCCAAATAATGTTGGCCTCGTATTGCCCCCCTTTTAAAGTTGGTAAAAAAATTAACTTCGATGCATAAACAAAAACATTCATTGAGGCAACACTCGACAAAAATAAGTCATAAGAGAACAAAACAACAACTGAATAGGTGTCATGACTATATTTAAATATGGAATATTGACAATTTAACATACCGAATTTCCAACCATATAAGTCAAATAAAAAACCATCCCAAGTATAAAATAACGCCGAGTTAAATGCTAAAATTTTTGACCATATGAGTCGGGAGAAAATCACCCCTTGAAGCAACATACTGCCGAGTGTACATGCCAAAATATATGGCCATGTGAATCAGAAGAAATTCATCCCAAGTACTAAATATCGAATTACATACCAAAATTTTCGACCAATTGAGTCGTGAGAAATCATCCCTTGAGGCAACATACTAATGAGTTACATGCCAAAATGTCTGACCATGTGAGTCAGAAGAAATTCATCCCAAGCACTAAATGTCGAATTACATACCAAAATTTTTGACTATATGAATCATGATAAAATCATTCCTTGAGGCAACATCTGTATAATTTTAAAAAAAAATATAATAATAATTAAAAAAAAGTTTTGCTCCATCTTCCCAGGGACTTGGGGGCTTCGTCACTACAAGTAAGAGTTGTCTACTCTTCTTGGCCCATCTTAAAGCCGAGAAGAGGCGAACCCTCTAAAATTTACTCCCCAAGTACGGATAAAATAAAAATACCTTCCACCATTGATAGAGGAAGATAATTTAGCGATCGATCGCCATGTTCCACAACGCATGAAAATTCTCTAGTGTAATGGGGGATCTTATCTCTTGAAAACGACATCGAAATCCCTCAAAACACATGAGAGAATTCAATTAAAGAATGATTGAAACAAATGCCATTACTCTGAGTAGCCTCTATTAAAAGAGAGTGAGAGTAAAAAATAATAAAAAATAATTGATAGTTGAAATCTTCACTTTTAAACCTTTTAACCTGGGTTCAAAACCCAACAAACGCGACATTATGCCTCCTCCCAAAGTCGAGAGCACCTCCTTGAGCTCCAACACGCAGACTCAAGCATCCCAACTAGTCGCGGTTCACCACCACCTCCTCCCCATCATCTGACCCAACGACTTGGGCACCTTCAATAATAGTATTATGCTTGGGTCATAACTTTTGGACTTGTTAACTTGTTCAATATTTGACTTAATAATTGTCTAAACTAAATCAAACGCTAAACACTTCTTGTGTTGTCTTACTCTCGGATGACTTACTCATCCCAATAACTCATTGAGAGTTGGAGTAGGGGAGCTATGTGATGTATATGTTGGTATATTCATTTATTTACAAGGGTAAAAAAATAATTTTTTATATACAAGTCACATAATAAATACATATAGCCTACTACATCATAAAACTCTCAGTACCACTATAAATATGTCATATATTATTTTTAAACTAAGTTACTATATATTGATTTGACAATTCATAACCCACTCTCTCTCAAAAATTTTCTCTCTAAACTTAATTTCACTTAATAAATTGTTATGCCGAGGATAAAATTCTCGTTTCATCCTTTCATCAAAATCACAATTATATCACTATTATTTGTAATTACTCGATTAAACTTGAATACAAGTACATATCAATTATAAACGTAGGAAATTACAAAAGCTTAAAATTTGAATGAGTGCTACGAATTGATTGTTGTATTGTCTAACTAGCACAAACAACTAAAATAGGCCTTATTTTATTACAAAATATAATTAGATACTATAGCGAATTAACTATTAAAATTCTAAAATATTAAATATGTAAAAGTGTAAATTTGATTTGATTATTGTTTCATTATCCAAATCATTTGGACACTCCAATATTAATTTTGAATATATAATTTTTAAAAATAGAGAGGGTTTTTCCCTCTTAATCCATGAATTACGTGGGCTAAAAGTCTGCCTGAAAAGCCCAAATTGTTGAATTTGGGATTAGACTATCCTAGTTTTATCCCAAATAGTTGGATTATAATGAAATATTTACACTGCAGCCCTCAAAATTAGAATGATAATTGCATATTTGCCCCAAAACTAGAAATATAAGGAGAGAGTCATTAGGCATGTTTCAATTTCCAGGATTCAAAGAAACTACATCAGCTCAGAAGACAAGAATGAGGGTTACAGAGAGGATGCTGGGTTTTTCGAAGGGTGGTTGCCCCTCTCTCTAAGCCCCGTGATTTCTTCGATTCAACTCTAAGAAAGTGCCAACAGCCCTTGAAAAGAAAATATGAAGTAGAAATAATAATTATCCCTTGTTTTCAAATGAAGCCTCTGTGCTGTACCTGCAATTAGCGTGTGTTTGTCGATTTGACGGTGGTGGTGGTGGCGGCGGCGGCGGCGACGGCCTTATGATGTTCGACGTATTAGAGGCTGTGATGATTTTTATTGATTCTTTCTGAGCTGATGAATCGGGCATAGAGAAAACCCAGCCCGTATCTTGGCAGGGCGACCCGGATGGCCTGCGATTTTAGGTCTTTTTTCCTTTTAATCGCATGCAACCGGTGGCTTTGCAGCCATGGCGCGGCCGCATTCTCTTTGCTTGAGTTCAAGACAACAGATCTGAGCCTCCTTCAATATTTTTTCTGGGTTTTTATTTTAAACCTGTATAGTAAACTTTGGTAAATTCTCAGGAATTGGAAATGTGGTATTTTATAAAGAAAAAGAAAATAGATTTTTTGTACTTTTTATATATACTTCTACAATTAAAAGTTCTGTTTTTTCTCTGGTAGAAGAATACGTTATTTTAATAATTCTCAGAAAGAATTTATTCTTTGTCAACGAAACAGGGAGAAGGAAGAAACGCAATGATGTTTTCTTGCAGGGAAAGGGAAATGAAGGAAGAAATTTACATGCAAGCAAGAATCCGAGGCTCAGGTAGACTTGTATCATCAGAAGAAATGGTAGCTTGTTCCGCCATGGCTGCGGAAATCAGTTGCCTAACTGAGATGGGACAAAGAGTAAAACTACACTAAGCCCATCACACCGGCCATCTGATCTTGCCAAGCCAAGCTACGGATTTGATCAAGATCTGATTAGGAGAATGATGCGATCATCAAAGCCTCGACATTACAATCTTAACTTGAAGGAATTTGCTCTGGCAATATCGACTTAGCAATAGATAACAAGAAAAAGATAGCAGAAGGGTTCTTGGTGTTTCCCTTTCTCTTCTTGTTCCTCTTCGTTTGTAAGGAAAATGTAGAGAAATCGTGTATCATTTGAGCAACACTTTGTGCAGAAACAGCAAAAACCCTCATCAGTAATGAATGAAACCTCTTTCCCATTCCAAGATTGTTTTTGGGAAACCGAGAAAGTGGAACTTGATAGCCTGCTTTGACCCTAGTGGTGGAGAAACGGAATGGTGAAGAGTGGAGGTGCAGAGGTTGTTCTTGTCATTTTGTATTGTGTGTCATCCTTTTCACTGTTACTTTATCAAGAAGAGAAAGGACATTTGCAAGCAAGAGTGAGATTTTTGTTCCCAGTGCAGACTGGGAGACTGTTGCATAAATTCAAGATACAGAGATCAGAATTCTTATTCTATCCGTGATACTAGTATTTGGGCCACGTCCAATTAATCATCAAGTACGGATTGGCAGGAATGGAATTCATTTTACCACACATGTAAAGTGTTCACATTCAGTTTCATTGAAAAACAAACTTTATAACATCTATGTAAACTTTTCTATTTTCTCGAAAGAGAGTGAAAATCGGTAACTTTTTCATGTCTTGATGAATCTAAACTTGCCAAAACTGTGAAATCCATGTTGATGAGTTCAGTCTAGTCCTCAAATAAGTCCGACTATGATCAAGATTTAAGCTCACCGCGTCAACTTTGCATTCCAACTTGCCCATCTCCTCCTTCAAAGAATCTGCTCAGTACAGAGCAAACACAAATGTGCAAATCATACTTTGGTTGAAATAATTCCACACTCATAATCACCGACGCAGAATGCAATACGGTGGACTTTAGAGAAAGGATAGAAAGGAAATATGTGCAGCAGTCCCGTATCATTCTAATTCAGAACAAAGAATAGAAAATTTTCAGTCTCACAAGAACTCTCCACGTTATGTTCCAACAACGAACAAATGAATAATACTTCAGCAACTCTTCTTCTTCTCTTCTGTTTTTGTACTAATATTTCCTCTCTTAGTTATTAATTTTTCTTCTATTTCTGATTTCTTCTCAACACACAAGCATCAAGATCTGGACGAAGAAAAAACCCTTTTGCAAGAAAATAGAAAAGACATGCATTTGTACAAGGAACTGAGGCTCAGATTCGCCTTTTATCATCAGAAAAAAGAAGGGGCTAAACCCGCCATGGCTGCAAAAACCAGTGGCCTAATGAGACGGGAACCGAGTAACATAACCCAGAACCCATCTCACAGACTCTCTGATCTTGCCACGCCAAGATACGGGTCCGCTCAAAATCTGATTTTTTGCTTCGAAAAATCATCACAGCCTCGCACATCGACGCCGATTAGGGTTTAGGGTTCCAGAAAAAAGCAGTAGAAAAACGGGGAAATTGCTCTAGCATAATCATCATTTCCATCATCTATCACAAGGGCTGTTGGATTTTTGCTTGCGACTAAAAAGTCGTAAAATCATCGGCGGCTGATTCGCACAAAGAGGGGCAACCACCCTTGAAAGAACCCCACCTCATGTACGAAAGCAGGGGCCTCATACTTAAACTAATGAGATATAGATAGCTCTTCCGGGCTCCGCCTGCTATTTATAATCCCATTTCCCTTGCTTGTCCGCTTCATTTTCGGTTTTCACATTTTCAAAATAGGATAAATTATACGAGTGATATCGTATAAATATATTAAAATATTTTTGTAAAATTATAGTATATTTTTTTAAATTATAATTGTAATTACAACTATATATCTTTTTTTTTCGGTGAAATTTTATACAAATAAACTCTAAAATATATTATACTAATATTCTGTCAGAAATATACTTATAATTTTATAACGATCAAATGATGTTTGTGTAATTAAAATTAACTTTAAGAAATATCAATATAATTTAATTATAAAAATATGTGAACAATTAAATTATTAATTAGTTGTGTGTGTTTATTATTGATTAAAATAATGTGTCTGCATAATTAATTAAAATTCAGGCATACTTATTGTTTTTTGAAGCATAAATATATGAATAGATAAAATAAACATTCAAGGAAATACAAAATATTGTTGAGAGAAAAGAAAAAGACGGGAAATTTTAGAAGAGAACAAAAATTCAAAATTGAGAATAGAGAGAAGAAGGGAAGTCGAATAGATAAGATGGAAAAGAAAAACAAAAAAAGGATAGTCAATTATTAATACACCTTATTTTAATAATCGTTTAATAACTAGCTCAATTCATTAATTTTTATTTATTTTTTATGAAAAACTAATCAAATTGTCTTTTACGGACCATGAATTATGATTTTATTTGTTTTGATTTTTTATCTAAACTAAGTGGATAATTTTTAAAAATTTTCACCCACCTCCCCCCCCCCCCCCTTTTTAAAATTATTTTAATCTTTTAGAAAAATAAAAAGTACAACAAGAGTAAAGTTGTGTACTTCATACCTCCATCCAAGTATTACATAATTCCATCAAATATTTTGGGGGAATTTTCAAACAAAAAAGAATATTCATAATTATGCCAGCTTTAGGGGAGCTCGTTGCAATTTACTCAAAAAGTTGTTATAAGCAAGTAATCATCATACACTTCTCGAATAAGTATAACTGATGTGAGCAAAAAATTGCTCATTTGCGTATATCCACCTTGAGGTCTTTGGACATAATTTTTCATAAGTTTTGAAACGAGAACCTGCAAAAAAATATTAGTATTCCAATATTCAAGTCAGTAAATAATTATTAAATATTAAAATACTAGAAAAGTATATCAACTTTTTAAGCTATTATTTACTTATTTACTATAATGATTTACCAATACAGTAAAACCTCTATAAATTAATAAACTCTCTAAAATAATAAAAATCTTCCGGTCCCGACTTGGGCCTTTGTAAAAAATCATCAAATTCGATAAGATAATAAGATAATAATTTTTCAGAAAATTCCTTTATAAATACTAGGTCCCATTAAAACTCTAAATTAATAATTCATAAATATTACAATTATAAATATTATGGTAATTTGCTAAAATATGAAGTCTGTAATGCTTTACGCATTTGATCATCCATGGATGATTTTACGATGCCTTTTAAATGAGAAGACATGGTGGGTTGTTATGAATTATATTATTTTCATATTGAGATTTATATAGTATATGTTTCATTCAACATGTATGAATATATTTAATTGACTATAATAGTTATTTAAGTGCAACAAATTAATGTAAACATGTATATTTAAGTAATTTCAATGAATTGATACATGCGTCTATGAATATAATAGTTAATTGTATACAATGAATTGATATTATACATAAATATATTTAATTAGTTACAAAGAATTGATTGATGTATGAATATAATCAATGAAACATATATAAATTCATTTATTTTTAATACATATGTACTAAATTTGTTGAATCTAAAAAGTCTCTCTTTTAATTAATAAAATATTAATTTATCGATAAATTAATATATCTCTAAATTAATAAAATTTAATTAATAAAATATTAATTTATCGATAAATTAATATATCTCTAAATTAATAAAATTTCATGGTCCCAAAGTTATTAATTTATAGAGGTTTTACTGTATATGTATTTAAAACAAAAATAATAATGTTATTTCATTATGTTTAAATTTTAAAGCTTAAATTATTTTACTTATTTTTTAAAATAAACTACATATAATATATATTCCACGATATAAAATATATATACATAAGTAAGTTAACCGTATATATAAATTATATATGTTTATATAGCGGCCCATCGCCACCTGACAGTTGAGCGATGGTGAGACCGCCCAACGCAAAAAGTAGCGACAACTATCTGAGCGACGACAACTCGCGTTAAATTTGGGCAACCGCAGTTGCCCAGAACAATGACATCGTCGTTGTCATATATATATATACTATATGTATAATATATATATATGTAATTATGTATATAAATAAAAAAGATAAATATGAATTTTAAATTACTTACAGTTTAGACCATTCCGTTTTCACTATTGAAGATCAATAATTGTTAAAAAAATGATATAACTAGTACAAATTTAAGTTTAACGCCATTAATGATAATAAACAGAGGGAGGGAGCGGGAAAGTGTGCATTATTTAGAAAAACAAAGGGTTTTTTTTTTTTTAACCTATTTCACTATATACATACAGCTAATTTCACAACATAGAGGGATTTTATATAATTTACTCCAAAAAATAAAAGAATAAATTGTATTCCCTACAATATAAAACACTACGGCTAAAAAATCATGATAAATTAATACTATCTACCACAGTCAAGCAAAGCCAATATGAAAATTTAAATTCTAACCACTGATAACCAATACTCATCATGTGGCCCAAACATTTACCATATTTTTTAGCTATAACTAATATTTTGGCATTGCTTGTAGTAACAATGATTAATAGTTATTGTGCAATCATGGTTAATTAGTGTACATGATAAAATAACCGTAACCGAATGACATATTTCTTCTAGTAATCCCTGTTTATATGTACATGCAATCTGGTAATTCAGTATTATGTACGGTATGTATATTTCTCAATAATGTCTCAAGTGCTTTTCGGAAACATCGCATACACACTAGCGTTGTAGTTACAGCTCCATGCCCCAATTAGCTGCCTCGCTTACTCTATGTAAAGACGGTCAAAAGCGCCACAATTGCTGCTAAGATGAAACCTTCAGCACCAACAGTTACCGAACTAGTTGAAGACGATTTTGCAGCCGGAGGTGGAGGCGCAGATGGAGGTCCGCTCGTGGGAGCAGAGCCTGCAGCTGACTGAGTAGGCATATTCTTGGCTATAGCAGGCAATGGTGGATCAACCACATCTGCGGTACTGAGGAGAGGCGGTTCAGTTATCGGAGGTGGTGCTACGTACAGATAACCTGGTTCCACTGGTTTTATAACGTATGGGGATCCCTGGGTAGCACAGGAGGACCCTGAAGAATTATAAAACTTTGTCAACACAAATTTTTGTTCGGTCATCATTAAACAAGAAAACAAAGGAGGTAAATTATACTCACGGACAAACATATTTGCAGTGGCCGGGTAGTCTGTCACGAAGCCATCAACTTTTAGGGCATTGAAGGTTGCTAGCTCGACGTAAGGATCAGATAAATAGTCGAAGATCAAGTTCTCGAATTCATCCTTTAGAATTCCAACGTATACCGAGATGTTAACAGCATGAAATGCTGGGATGGTATTGGTGAAATTCTGGCAAAAATTGTCAATAGACATCACAACAGCGTCTCTGTGCACGAAAACTGCATCAGCGTATTTCTTGACCTCCTGTGCTACTTGAGCAGGTGCACCACTTATCGGCTGATAGATGTAAAACACCCTCTGGTAACTTGGGTTGTCTTTGAACTTCAAGAGAACTGAGCTGTCATCTGATTGGATATGAACCTTCTGCTTAGGTTCCTTATCGAGCGTGGCATTGCTAAGTGCCGATGAGACTGTACCCACAATGTCAAGGTTCTTTTGTGACGCGAGGTAAGCTGCATTCTGAGGTCAAAATATAGGTGTTAGAATATGCAATTGGGAGCAGCAAAGCATGTGTAAGGAAATCTTTATGCATGAAATTTGTTTGTGGACGCTGGAAGAATTCACCTTTATTTTTATGTATATTCCAGCTACGGCCTTTTGTTTAGCAAGCTCCAAGAACTCAGAAAGGGTCACAAATTTCCCACTATTCTTGTGTGCAGGGTTTCTAGCTAGCTCGTTTTCGAAGGTACTCTCAATTTGTGCTGAAATATTATGTAATTAAAAAGGAACATGTTTCAACATGAACAGGTGAATAGAAAAATGGACAGATCAAGTGTAGCAGACTCTGCAGTCTTTGAAAAGCTTACGCTTCAAAGATTGGATTTCGCTCCACGTGAGGTCGAAAGAAAAAATTCCATCGCGTTCTTGAATTTCTGGAACCTTGGTAATGCGATCCATGAACATAGTGGCTGCAGTAGTAGTTTTCAAAATGTCTGCTCTATCTGAGCAGAAGGCCATGCCATCTTTAGACAGTTGAACGGAGCAATCGATTATATCAGCACCATCATCTATTGCTTTCTGATAGGCGAGATCACTTGACCCGGGGTAATCACCGCTAGCTCCATTATGTGATATGATTAAAGCTGATTGTGCAAAGGAAAACAACATCATATTTGATATGAAATAGTAATGATACAAATCGTTTTTCTCCTCAAGGAAAGAGTTAAGAGGTATGTTCCTTACTTGGCATTGTCCTGGAGGCATTCTTGTTCGGGTTTAGGCATCCTATGATCAGAAAGAGCAGATCACTAACATGATGAAAAGGGACAACAAGAGACGAAAAGTGCATAGTAAAGTCATTTAACAAATAGTCTAATACCAATTGCTTCTGAAGCAGTTGAAGGGAAATCCGACAACACCCCATCAACAGCAAACTGAGAATTATCGAAAAACTGTAGGTACTCTCGTGCTGGATCAAAGCTATAATTGTAGCTTAAAAAGTTATCATTTGCAAAGCCAGAAGCATACACGGAAAGCCCTTCTCTGTGGGCATCTTGCACCAGGCTTGTCGAGGGCTGCAAAACACGAGCATTATTGACAGGCCAAATGTATTCTTTTGGTATGAGAATTCCAGACGCGAATGACTTGATCATGGCGAGATCCTTAACAAGTGAACCATATGTTTGTTTCGTGGTTGGTTCTACTGCTGGCTCCGCAAGAATCGTGAAGATGAGGTTCGTTTTGGCGTTTCCGATCTTTGGTTTAATAGACCTCAAGAAACCAATCTCCGGGGATGAAATGAACTCTGGCAGAGGGTGGAATTTCTCTAGGAGATAAGCTTCGGGATTGATTTTGTGTTTCTTATAGAACATGTCATACTGCGACCACCATCCGATCAGGAGAGTTATTTATCTTTCGTGGTGTACTAGTATATCTGTTATAGCAGAAATTACGAAACATAACAAAATATAAAACAGTATACCAAAGAGACAAACCTCAATATTCAACCAAAGTCTTGTAGGCTTCTTGAACTTGTCTTCTGTAATTTGTAAAGGTTTCACGATAGGAGCACCATCGAAAAATCCTTGCCTAGTGAAAATGTTTTGCTTCACTGTGGATAAGAACATAACACCACCGTAAACAGCATACTAAACAAGGGCAATGATGTTAAACGAGCTAAAACAATGCATTTTCATCACTTGTACATGAAACGAACACGGCCCAGAACATAATTGAGGTAGAGTACTTTCGTTATTTCACAACTTACATGTCACGTTACGCAAAATGAAATCGATGGTGTAATCCAATCCGAACCATCCAGTGACGTCTTGTCCGTTTATGTTGTAAGTCTTTGTTCCTTTAGGATCTAGACCATCAATATTTGTTGTATTCTGAAGATTTATGCTTGAGATACAGAAACCGTCACTGTCCTTTGAGAACTGCAGATTGCAATAGAGAATTGTTCCAGGGATGCTACTTTCAGTAGCTAAGTCATAGGCAGCAAGGCAGGAGTCAGGATAAAATCCCGAGTATCCACCAGATGCTATGACCTCAGGCTGACCACCTGCAGATAGGATAATTCAGCATTTTCGATAATTTATCGTTCTTCTTGTTAGTTCTATACAAGTGCAACTGAGTAATCCTACCATGTAGAGTCATCCATTTCCTTTGAGGAGGCGGCTTCCCAACGCCGTGTCGAGCTTCAATTGTTTGAAACAAACAGATAGACAATAGTAGATATCCAATCATTTTTCTCCTCAAACTGAAAAACCAGAATGAATTCGTTACGAATGTCCTAACCAGAAGCAGAAAACCAAGAGGACAATTCCATAGGAATTATAACATGTTCCAAATGCATGTTCATAGTTTATTCCAATATTGCATGAAAAACAATGGTGTTTGATTATTCTTATCCAGCTTTTTACACGGCTAATTGCATTAAAACCTCCCCCTAAACAAAAGAAACAGCAACAACACTCCTTAGGATTGCCCTTTTTCCAAAAGTTTAAGGGGTAGAATTGCTTGCAAAATCCACATTATCAAGACAGTTTTCTCAGTTTTTAGCAATGGAAACTGAAAAAAACCATTGGAACGGCTTGCTTTTGTCCATTATAAATAACCATACCTCAAAAACCATGGAAAACCAATACTATCTACACGGCTACCAAAATCCATGCAAAAATTTAACTTTGAATAACAGTCAATCAACGTTTTGTTATGATTTCAGCTATAGCTTTGTCCGTAGAAACATCAGCGAATAGCCCTTGTCGAGCATCAACATTTCACCATGATTTTTTACTTTTTCTATTGCGTGCATGCATCTAATCATGGAAAATTTTCTAACAACATAAATAGGAATCAAAACCATACAATGTTGATTATAATTGGATTGACATTCAAGAAAAAGCCAAATCAGGGATCAAGAAATTATGAACAGAAGAAGTAAAGAAGAGGGAAGACATCCCATCAAACTCACATGATATATAGAGGGTCTCAAATGGAGAAGAGTGGCATTCCCGGTTAAGTTTATGGGAGAAAAACAAATAAGGGAAACTGCAAAGGAATGTGAGAGGGGTGGGAGAAAGTGTAAAGGAAAATAAAAGAGGGAAAAGAGGAAGGGAATGTAAATTGCGCATTAATAGCTCCAACACATATTCCTCGGATTAATAGCTGGTCCATGCATTAAGTTTTTGCGATGTCCATTTGGACTCATTCCCTCTTTCTTGGATTGGGAGGTCAAAACTCTTAACATTGTACTTTTAACGTTTCTACGACATTAATTCAGGGGGTGTACTTGTGTTGTCTTTTTCCTTCTTCTAGAAGACACTAAACAATTCTAACTTCCCTCCCCTTTGCTGTGTTCTTTAACTCGTGTAATTTGACACTGTTTTTCATGTTTTGGACTGATAATTATTGTATATTTTGCTTGTATTACTTTACTAATTTTAAGAGGATAATTAATTATCTAGTTTTGTTTTATCTATGACTTCGAAGCATCTCATTCTTTGGGGGTGTTGGGCTTTGGACTTCGAAAGAGAACAGAACTAAGCGCTGGCTGAATATTTGAGTTCTATGATCTATAAATGAGGGTAAAATCCTTCAAAATGTGAATTTACATTTGCCGGATGGAAGACGGCAAGAACAATGTAGTTTAAATGCTTCTTTTTATAAATACTGGCCATTATAATATGTTATTCATGTGTGTATATAATAAATATAATTGCATTTACACTACTTCACTTATTGTTCTATTACACAAACCAACCTTGCCTTTTTAAAAATTACATAAACCATTCCTGACAGCCTTGAAAATCCATAAAAGTGATCTTGTTAACTCGATCAAACTTTAATTTAATTTTCAATGGCATAAATGCCCTCGGGGATGTTTTATAATTTACCAAATGGTAGAGGGGTGTCAAAATAATGTTTATGAGAATGAATAATATGACCCCATATAATTTTTTTATTATTTATAAATTTTTAATTTAAATTTAAATTATTTTATTATCTGTATTTTATTGAATCTGTATGTAAAATTATACCTCTTAACAATTAAAATATTAAATTATTTAATTAATATTAATAAAAATTAGTTTATAGGCTTATAAATTTAAATTAAAAAATTATCACATTCGTATAAATTATTTTTAATTCTTAAAGATTTATTTTTTATTTTTTTTTATAACTAGGTTTTATTAAAATTAATAAATTATATATATGTATATATGTTTGAAGAATATAAATGTATAAATATGTATATAATTGGACATATATATATATATATATATATATTTATACATATATTTTGATGGCGAATGATGGGTAGAGGAGGGTGAAAGGCAGGGTGCAAGTGAGGCGAGGCCATAGGCCTCAATGGGGCGGTGGGAGCGAAGGCACAGGCAGGAATTGACAGTGGACATGGCGATAGGGTTGGGAAGGAATAATTTTTTTAAAAAATAATTTAATATGATTTATATAAATTGCATAAATTATTTTATTATAATTTATTAATTTTAATAAAATTTAATTATAAATAAACATAGATGATAAATAATCTTTTTATTTTATTAATTCTAAAAAATTATAAAAGTATGATAATTTTTTAATTTAAATTTATAATCTAGTAACTATTTTATTAAAATATTAATTGAATAATTTAATATTTTAATTATTAAAAGGTGTATATTTATATAGAGATTCAATTAAAATAATTGAAATTAAAAATTAGTATAAATAATAAAAAATATATGATGTCATATTATTCATCCCCATAAATATTACTTTGACACCCGCCACCTTTGGTACTTTTTTTTTTTCCGGTAAAAGTAAATTTCATTAAATAAAAAGTAATATAGAGGTATAATACAACATGTTTCAAAGTTAGGCATCCCTTGACAGGCCAAAAGATCCACCACAAACGATAAAGTCTACATGAGCTAATAGAAGAAGGTAAGTCAGCACTGAGAATCCTCTGTCGACGTCCCCTACAATGATAGCAGCAAGGCTTGGTACTTAGAAAACATCCCTGAGGGCATTTCTATCATTAAAAAAATAAATTAAAATTTAATCAAGTTAATAGGGGCATTTTTTAGTTTTAAAAGCTATCAGGGGCGGTTTTATAATTTTTAAAAAAAGACAGGGATAATTTGTGTACAAAAGTAATAAATTAAAATTTGATCGAGTCAATATGAGCACTTTTGGGTTTTAAAAGCTGCCAGAAGTAGTTTTTGTAATTTTTTAAAAGATATAAGTAGTTTGTGTAAAAACACAATAAATGAGGGGTAAATGTAATTATCCCTAAAATATATATATATATATATACCAACCATCACATTAAAACAAGGAAAAAAAAAACAACTTAAGAATAAGAAATAGTGCAATGATGTTATAAAGTCGTTTGTAAGTCAAAAATATATATTTTTATATTAATATAGATTAAGACACCCTTTTTTATTTTTATTTAATTAAGAAAAAGAATTGTGCCTATTCAATTGTTCAATGGCACAATTTGAATTTAACCCCCCAAAGCCAAGAGCTAGACTGGGGTTTCCAAGATTCTTGACACAATACACGCCTAAGGCTGTGGCTCTCAAATGCCCACGTCCATAGTCGCAACCGCATGCATGATCGCTAATCACTGTGGATTTCAGGAGTGGGGGCGTTTGTGGGGTTACCTTCCATCCAATGCCACTGCTTCCTGGAGGAGCGCCCAAGAATTTTCACCTTCGATTCATCCCTTTCCAAAAGCCCGTATCAAGAAACTGAAATAATATCCTAAATCAATACACCCCAGAAAGTTTTTTTGAAAGAAAGATTCGATCAAGATTTGCAACAGAAGAAGGGCGGAGAAAGAGATGGAAGTGGTGAAGGATTTGGACGTAGAGAGGTACATGGGGAGATGGTATGAAATAGCATCACTCCCTTCAAGATTTCAGCCCAGTAATGGTGCGGACACAAGGGCTACTTACACTCTCAACCCTGACGGCACTGTTCATGTCTTGAATGAGACTTGGAGCGGTGGCAAAAGGGGTTTCATTAAGGGCACTGCTTACAAGGTTGATCCCAAGAGCAATGAGGCCAAGCTCAAGGTCAAATTCTATGTGCCCCCATTTCTGCCTATAATTCCAGTCACTGGGGACTATTGGATTTTGTACATTGATTGGGATTATCAGCATGCATTGATTGGACAGCCCACCAGGAAGTATCTTTGGGTATCTATGTCTCTACAGATCCTTCTACTGAATTCTGGGTTGTTTTGATGCATGGACATTGTTAATTATCAGTTTTGTGGGAAGTTTTTGAGTGGCTACATTTCTTGTGCAGGCTGTTTTTTTCCTATGGTATTTCTTGATGGGGTTTAGGTTGTTAAGAGTCTTGTGACACATCAATGCTTAGTCAATCTTGAACTTTGTGTATCATGGGGATAGAGGGCAAAAGAGTTGATGAACTGGTTATCATGGTGTCCTAGTTGTTCAAATTTGTTCATGTCTAAATCTGCTGAAGTAGAACTCATATTATCCATTTGTTAAAGAGAAATCATATAGGCCATGAGTGTTGGGAATGGATTTCATCAGACTGTGAACCTGTGCAGGAAATGGGAGAGTTTTAGTAGATAGTGTATCTGCGGGTGCTGGAAGTGCATGTAACGTCAGGGACAGGCTCCACGCCCTAACTTAGGGAACAATATCAAGGATCATAGTTGTGCTCATGTCCAATGAATCTAAAAAGACCATTTAACTATTCAATTCCTGTACTCACACATAACAATGTTTCTTTATGTTTTGTCTTCCTTTGTGTTTCCAGCACAATTTGCCTGATAATCTTGACGATGACTGCATAAATAAACCTGGTTTGATTTGTTCACAGATTCTGTGTAGGCAGCCTCGACTCGATGAGGAGACGTACAATCAGCTCGTTGAGAAGGCTGAAGCAGAGGGATATTTTGTGAGCAAGCTGTACAAAACACCACATTCTGATACTCCCCCGGAGGACGCCCCGAAGAACATTACAGGCATCAGGTGGTTTAAATCCATCTTGGGAAAATAGGATTAATATGAAACTGTGCAGAAATAAATGGCATGGCCCTTCACCTCTCTAATCTGAAGATGTGCTTGCTTTCCAGATTATGCAAACTACTGACAATTGCAAGTGTTGTTGACATCAAAGTGTTCTACTTCTGTATTGATCTCGAGATTTTTGGTTCCAAAGATTGGTTTTCTTCCTCCTCAAATCTCGTCCTAATTTTTTCTGTTCTTTTTCTTTTCCTTTTTGTAAGTATGGTTTGATCCTGTTGGGGATGCTTTCTGCTGTTGCTAGAGGTTTTCTGGTCTTAATTGAGATTAATGTCACCAATTTTTAGTTTGTGTTTTCAGTTTAAGTGGAAAATATGTATTTTTAATTTTTTATAGATTTTCGTTTGGAACCAGAATAGGTTTGGATTAGTTAATGAGAGTGTGTTTTGTACTTAATTGTAGTGTTAAATTAGTATAATTCCAATGAAAATATATATGAATAAACATGTTTTCACTTTTGCTATCGTTTGAAAATTTGAAAACTGAAATGAAACACAAAAATAAAAATAAATGAATCAATACATCACATTTTTAAAAAATAAATAAATAAAAAAAAAGTTAATTCGGCACAAAAAAAAATAGGGTTACGATGTCACAAGTCATAGTGCAAAATACTTTTCTTTTTTGAGTTGCGATATCACAATTCTGAATATTTGTGTATGACTCTATGTTTTGAAGAACACAATTCAATATGTTTTTAATTTATTCTTATTTGTTTTACACTAACATAATATATATATATCCAAACATATTAATTAATAAAAATTTTAAAAGATTATTTACATATACTTGTGTTTCTCTACATCTTACGAAAATAAAGAACTTAAAATTTGAACAACCCAAAAAAAATATAATTTTCTTGATATTTTAAAACCTAGTTAAGATTGTCCGGCAATCCTATATCACAATTGTCGGAAGTTTGTGCTGCATGGCTGGGATCGTTATGTAGTTAAGCAAATACACAGAATCAGTTTTTATATTACTTTTATGAATTTTCCTTCGACGATTTCTTCTACATTCACACATTGTCGAAAGGTGATCGACATATTCATCATCACTCTATTTTCCAAAGTGTAAAGATCAAACAAGGGACGATTGCAGGAGACATAGGAGCTAAATGTGCAACTTCGGGTGAAAAATTTTTTCCCCATCAAATTTGATCAAATCAAATCAATTATAAGTAGGTGCATCAAGTTTATTGTGTGATTGGTCATTTTTTCCGAACTGTAGACCAATCACACAGTAAGTGCAATAAATTGATTCAGGTTTTGATTGAGTCGGGTCGAACTAAATTTTTTTTAAATGTAAATCAAATGGAGTTGAACTCATTAGTGTTTGAGTTTGTTTGAATTGTTATTGAATTTAAAAGTTGTGTTTAAATTTGATTTGATTAATAATTGAATTGAATTTAACAGAGTTTTAATTAGTTGATTCGGATTCAAATTAAGAACTCAAGTAGTTTAATGCTTTTAAGTATATTTTATAATGTTTTATTAGT
This sequence comes from Sesamum indicum, assembly GCF_000512975.1. Lineage (NCBI taxonomy): Eukaryota > Viridiplantae > Streptophyta > Magnoliopsida > Lamiales > Pedaliaceae > Sesamum > Sesamum indicum. The sequence goes on from NC_026151.1 coordinate 5,768,987, forward strand.
TGGATTGAGGGCTTATTTATTTTAACATTATTAAAAATTGCACAAATACCATAGTTTAAAAAGAAATGAAAATTGAAACCCATTGTTTTAACGTCCAAAAGACATATTTGATCACATGTGCACCACTTGATGACTAAAAAGTTTTGTGCTCCCATTCAATTATTATTTTTTTATTCCATTTTTGGAGAGCTCCCATGTATTTGGGTAACATTCATGTAGAGCTCCCCCATGTACCATGAATTATTTTCGAGTCATTCTCCAACTGTACCATGCATTTTGCTATGATATATTAAACCTTAATTCGTCCTTTACAATTTGTATGACATTCTTTATCCCATATGTAGGGTCGCACTTAACTTGTCTCAACAATAAAGAAGCAACAAAACTTTGCAATGTCCACGAGGCATGTCATAAATATGACATGTGTAATCCCCCCGGTATGTCATTATTATCCACCGGCCAATCTTTGCTTTCTTTATTCCTCAAATCACCCATCTACACCATTATAACTAGATGTGTATATATATACATACATACCTGGGGTGCTATGCTTACAGATGACTTTCCAGACACATCTTGAACTTCAACTACAACATACTAACGCATTGCATGTCGTACTGAGTAATCTTTCACGGCAGACATTAAATAATCTTATTTTTTAACACCATACACACATCGAGCTTGCCTTTACGAGAATCAAAAATTTTTGCATACTTTAAAGTTGGGACATCAATAGAGTCTGCGGTACCTCCGAGAATGTTTGAGCAAATTAAGAATGGTATAGTACGATAAAGCACTTGATCATTTTCCGCAGGTGACAAAGTTGCATCAAGTGAAGCTCTGTGACCTAATGACATATCTTCTGTAGCGGTTGCTAATGTCTCGACAATGACATTTATGTTAACATCATCATCCTCTGGATTAACTGGTGGTATCGAAAATTCAACTTCGTCAGGTTCAGAATCATGATCTTCAAAATTTGCAAAATTATCTGCTTGTGAATCATTTACAACCTTCTCGTGGTCAATTTCAAAATTCAAAATGAATGCTGAAATTAACAATGCCATGACCTTCCCCACAGGTCTCGTGAATACTATGTGAAAGAGTTGCTCTACTGTTATGAATTCCAATATTTTCAAGTCCTTGTGTTACAATAACCACATTGGGGATATTCTCTTCTGTGTGAATATTATTTTCAGATGAAAAATCATAACCAGAGATAGAAACACCTACAAAGGCACCATGATTAGAAGAAGGTACCCCATGTGTTGTTAAAAGCGATATGTATTGACCCTTTTGTTGGCTCATCTTCTGAGGATTAACCTCATGGTTAATTTGTTCTTTCTCGACATACACTTCCATAATAGGGTAGCCAACTGAATTCTGGTAAGTTGTCATCGCCTTCTATTTGTATAAGAGTTTCGTTTATTCAACCCATATAATGACATAAATGTTTAGCGAATACTTTCAATAAGTATTCGTTACTATTAACATGCATCTTTCGATACAATCTCATTAAAAATTGAGAATAAGTTGTTGAATGAGATATCCCCGTGATTCCAATAGGAATCCGATCATAAGAAAGGGACGAAATATCTTGTGATATTTGACCATCATAATATATAAGAACTTCAAGGTCGACATATCTGCAAGAGAATCAAGAATGAACTAAGCAAAGAAAATCAAATTCTAAGTCAAGTATCCAAAAATCTTACCCACTTGATCTTGGTGAGACTGTTATTAGTTTAGAATGATGAATATGAAGACACTGTGATAAAAAAAACACTTGCGGGCATAAAAACAATTTAAATCCACAATATATATATATATATATTTGAAAAAGAGTTCAATTGCAGCGGGATTCAGACAAGGCATTGAATGGCCTTTCTGGTAATGTCAGCAAGGCGATTGAATAGCCTTGCGGAGGCCTTGCTGACATGACCAGCCTGTCGGCACCAAGGCAATTCAATGGCCTTGACCCCTCATGCAGCGAGGTCAGGTTTACGGCACGCATGCACAAGATTGGAGAACTCGCTGCATGCATGCAGATGCAGCCAGCTCTTCAATTAATCTTCCCTTAGGTAATTAGCTGGAAAGCACAGACACAGCTATAAGTACCTCTTACTTTGTTTATGTTCGTTGATAACTTCTTCGCTTTTCTGCATCCAAATTGCAAGATTAGATAATGTTTTTTTTTTAATTTTTTATTTTTATATCTATTCAATTAATTAATAAATGAGTTAAATACAATTTACCTCTTCTACTGTAATATGTGAAATGAGTAAATACCCTGTGAAATTTACTTTATTTTTTAAAATATTATGGGTAATTAATTTGCTATTCTATTTTACATAAGGAGTTTTTTTGCTCGTTTGTCATATTATAGGGGAGTAAATTGTATTTTTTTAATTAATAAATTAATATACCCACACATTCAATGGGATTCGAACCCATAATCTCAAACTTATTCATAGTATCTCAACTTTAGCCTCAACGACTAGACTAAGATATCATTGATTAATTGCAAATTAATCACGTAAAGTTAATTTCAGTTTAACATCTTTCTTCTTCTTTTGTTTGTGTGTTCTTCTAATTAAATATGTTGAAGATGTCTATTATTTTGGAGGATAATTTATTTTAGTACCCAAGTTTCGTCATTAATATTACTTTAATTCTTGAATAATTATAAATAATTCAATAAGTACTCGAATTTCATCATTAATATCATTTTAAAATTTCATATCTTGAGTAATTACAAGTAATTTAATTAGTACCCGAGTTTCCCCATCAATATCGCTTTGACGCCCCATGTTTTTTTATTAATTCATCTTTTTGTATTATCTTTTTATGTAATAGTTATTTTATCCTTAAATATTAAAATAAAAAGTATCAAAGAAAAATTTGTAAAAATTTCTATTGGTATATTTTGTCTTTATTAATTTGAACCAATTGACTTTTATTTCTATATTGGATTACTAAGATTATTATATTTATATTATTTTGATACTTTGTACTATCTTTATTTTTTAATATATATACAAAAACTCATTATTACATAACTTATGTTAATAGTCAAGTCCTAGAGATATAATTTTTATCATCAAAGATACTTTTTTGCATTTAATTGAGACTTTATAATTTAATTGCAAATATTAAATTTAGATCAAAAGTCTCAATTTGAAATTATAAATTTCAAATCTTAGAATGCAATTTTTCAACTTATTTACTGTTGCAATGCATTTTGAATTTTGCTTTTAATAGAATCAATCATTAAGTAATGAGTTATCTTATAAATACATTGACAAATAAAATGAATAGTAAATAATAAATTAATAAAATATTATTATCAAGTATAATACTCAAATGCATGTCAAATTAAAACCAGGTGGTTCAAATAAAGACAAAATATATTAATTAAATTTTATTCAATTTTAATATTTTTTATTTATTGTATAATTAGGGTACGTAAAATGGTCATTACATAAAATAGATAATACAAAAATAAATAAACATAATATCAATTGAGTACCAAAGTGATATTAATGATAACATTTGAGTATTAATTGAGTTATCTATAATTACTCAAATATCAATATGGTATTAATAGTAAATTTCATATACTAATTGAGTCATTTATAATTATTCAGATATCAATATGATATTAATGGCAAAATTAGGTTACGTACCAATATGAATTTTTTTTTTTTTGTTTTTTTATCTCAACTTATCATCTCAACTTTGCAAAATTTAACACTATGTCATTTATAACTATTTTTCAATCAAGTCTTTTGTCAAAAAAACATCACATACAGTGCACATGTGATGTTTAAAGGTTGTATGAATGTAATATTTCTCACATATGCACAATATGTGATGTTTTTCCTATGGAAAAATCAACAAAAATGGGATCATATATGGCAAAGTGTAAATTTTGCAAAGTTGTGATGGTAAGTTGACACAAAAAAAGTTTTGATGGATGACAAAATATAATTTACCCTAATATTAATAATGCACTAAACTTACAAAATTTCCTTTCTTTCAATTTTGCTAGCAGCCATATGGTATGATTTTACCATACATTAGAGAGTTGCCACCCAAATATAACCCACATTTGTAGATATCAATATGCCCCGGATATCAGGCGTCCACAATTTTCTTAAAATATGTACTAAATTCAATAATTTTCCTAAAATGTGTACTAAATGTGTAATTTATCAATTATTGTATTTATCATGAAAAATATTTTTTTATTTTACGAAAAATTAATACGGTGATATTATTAATCATTGAATATGGAAGTCATTTTCCTATTTTGTTATTATAGATTAAAAAAATAGAATATGAGTCAATTATGGACCATCCAAATGTAGTGAATTGAATATTTGGTTAGCGGGCAAAATAGACCGTGGAATGCGGCCAAAATTGAAAGCAACCTTCCAAGTAGTGCAAATATACCCTCCCCATTTATCGCTCAGGCTCTTCATATTTTAGCATCTTTTAATTTTAATATGGTTGGATGTTTATTTTATCTTTTATTAAATTTAATATACAATTTTTTTAAGAATAATAAATTTGATGTGTCAAAATTTAACACAATTCTAAAATCTTTGGATCTTGATGTTAGATTTGGGTTAATTGAATGAAAGCACTTGAGGAAAAATGATTAATCGGAAAAGAGTATCTTTACTAATAAGATTTAGAAATTTTTTATATACCAAAATTATATTAGTATAATATTAACTTGTTTATTTTCAAATATAAAATAAAAAAAATGATTAATCGATAAAATTACAAAAATCAGTCGTTTTTTACCAAACAGGAGAAGTATTTAAAATTTACCTCTCTTCCAACAGTACAAAACAATTTGAAGTTAAACTATTATTTTTTTCAAACCTTTTGTCTTTTCACTTTCTCTTCTCCTTTCATTTTATTATCCTCTCACTTGAGAAATCCTCCTTTCATATTTTCATTTTTCTCGCTTGTACCAAACGAACTCTAACAAAAATAGAGATAAAGTAACAAAGCAAATATATCGAGCGAGAGACAATAGCTAATCGTGTTTGATTATGAGAATGGAGAAACAAAAACTCCTTTATTCACTTTAGTCTTCATAGATGATGAATACATAGTGAAATGCATCCAACTTCAACTTGTTACCTCCGATCAAGATAAAATCGTCACGATGCATCTCAAGTTCAATATGTTGTACATTTTTCAGACAAATGCATTACAATATCACCCAATTCGTTGAAAGAGCTTCCACCTTCTCTTACGGCATCCATCGCAGCCTTGCCCAACGCCGCGGCACGATCCCTCCTCTTCGTCCACTTCTCGCTCATGACTTCAGCTAGGCATCGCGCTAAATCATCTGAATCAAGCACGGTTTCAGCCCCTTCACACACCCTAATTGCGACATCCAATTGGTCCACCAAGAGAGTCGCGTTTATAAATTGATCGGCACCCATCGCAATATAGTGTCGAGTTCCACCCACAGTGTGTCAGAAACGCACAAACAGCCCTGTGCCTCAATATCAACACTTGAGGGGCCCACCCTTTGATCACGAGCCCCCTTCCCGCCACACGATCCTTGAACCCTGATGGGATGGAGCCGTAATCTTCCTCCACGTGTCCCTTCGTTGCACCCTTGACCGCTAGGATGAATTTGACTCCACTCTTCTCCAACCCTAAAGCCAACTCCTTCATTTGCTTATTAGTCAGCACTGCTTGGCTTCCGAAGCATACGTACACCACACTGTGATCTTGACACGTATCCAGCCACGAACGTATTTCGCTGATCGAGGTGGAGCTGGACCCACCTCTCTCGTTGGGCGCAACATCATCAGGAGGCAACATAGGCCCAATGGACCAAACCCGATCATGGCCCAATTCCTTCTTCAAATAGTTCAAATGAGCCCCTTCCAACCCGGCAAACGAGTTGAAAACCAACCCGTAGCTCGACCCGTTAGCCAGAAACGAATCTCTCATAAACTCCGAATTCGGGTCTCCTTTGATGTAACTCCGGAAAACAGGTGACAGCTGCCACCAAGGGTAACATGGGGAATTCGGAATCCGAGGAAACCCAACCATCTCATTGTCATCACTGTAATTTTTCCTCTGCGGCATTTCTCGCCACAAGGAATAGATAAAGGAAATGGCAAAAGCGCCGGAGGGGAAAAAGGCGTAGCGGCGGATACCGAGCTGGCGGGCGAGGTGGTGGGTCCACCCCAAGAACATATCGGAGACGATGGCGGACGGCGGCGAGGGGTGGTTGCGGAACCAGTGGACGATAGGATTGTGCAGGTCGGCCAAGGCGCACATCATAGAGCGGAATCCACTGGCGGGAAGGTCGACAGTATTCTCGACGCCGGGGGGGATGGCTGGGTGCTCCGGTAAGGGGAGGACGAGAGGGGTGATGGAGTGGGGGTGGGTGGAGAGGAGGGGGCTGAGCTGAGGGAGGTTTTTTGGAGTGACGAGAATGGTTATGGTGAGGCCGCGGGCGGCGAGCTGGTGAGTGAAGTCGAGAAGGGGTATCATGTGCCCCTGCGCAGGATAGGGGAAGATCAGGATGTGTGCGCCGGACTCCGCCATCCGTTCCTCGTGTGTGTGTGTGTGTGTGTGTCTGTGTGTGTGAGAGAGAGAGAGAGAGAGAGAGAGAGAAGTGTGTTAGATCGAAGTGGGTGAAAAGCAGATTTAAGAAAAAGTTGGAAAAACTGGTCACTTTCTTTAAGGGAAAAACCCACGAAGTTTGAGATATACTTGTATTTAAAAAACATAAAAGGAATAAATTATTATTATTTTTTATAAAAAATAATTTATTTATTTATAATATCATAGAAAAGGTAAATTACAGTAAACTCTTTTTATTAAATGGTATGACAAAATCGAACAATTATAAAATAAATATAATAAAGTATAAAATTGATTATTTTTCTTGAATTGTATAACAATTACACAATAAATAATATTTAATTGATTCAAATCTAATTAAACCTGATCTAATTAAAAATTCCCGAAAAAGTTGATACTATTAGATCCTCCGGTTTGGAGAATCGCATGTCGAAAGTACTTAGATAATTGAATGTTACATTTTATTTAATATAATACAATACATTTTTGTATGTCTGAGTTTATTTCAATAAACTATAAAATTGTTATTTATTTGATTTGAAATAATTGTTAGGCTTGAGTTTTTTCATATTACAGCCCAAAATGCTTAACTTGGATTATGTTTTCTCAATGCAAGACAATAAGTTTGATTGAAGCATTTCAATCTTTATAGTCTAAAGTGTTTAAGTTTGACTTATACTTCTTGAACGTCGGATAATGGGTTATTTCTAATAGCCTTCGTCTACTTTCCTCTCCTTTTCTCCAATCTTTTTTTAACTTTTTTTAAAATCAAGTTTGTGGGATTTTAAATTTTAAATTTTTGTTAGTTTAAATTTTGATTGAATTTGCTTCCTCCAAAAGATTCGATGGTTTTTTATTATTAAATTTGTTATAAATTATATTTATTTAATCAATTGATATACAATCAAATACTATCAATACATATACATATATATAATATATTTCGAATTAATCAATTTTTTCAATTCTATTGAATCGATCAGACCAATAACTCAATAAATTAGCACCCTTAAATTTTCACTTTTTAAATTTGTTTCTGTTTTGCTTTATATATATACAAAATCTTTTCTTCAATAAAATATGTTATATAATTTTTTATACATAGCATATGTATATTAAATAGAATAAAAACTGTAATATGATTTGAAATAAAGATAATTCAATCCAAATTTAAATAAAACTAACTTAAAATATCAGGTAAATTTAGAAAAATGAACAAATACTGAGGATACTGAATTTTCTATTTCAAGTATTATGATAATGTTTTACTTTATTTAATATATATATATATATATTGTATGTAAAATAATTTATATTTCACTATATTATTAATTTTAAAAAAAAATAGGGTCAAAATCGATTTTTGGCCGATTTTTGGGTCATCAATTTTGATCAGTTCATACCGATTTTAAAAGCACTAATGTGAACATCGAGAAAAGAAACAATATGGAAGTTGGCGAAGGAAAATAGTTAAATGTAGCAGAGCACGTGTTTCTCGTATGCACGTGTAATTGAAAGTTATCCTTGGATGAAAAAATCGAGATTTAGAGGCAACTTCCCCCCACAGTTATGATAAGTCTAGACCCACACGGGGGGAGGTTTTCGTTGGCTGCCAAGATGCCTCATTCTATGGGGATACAAATGCCTCATTTAGGTAAGAATAATGTTTTGTGTAAGAACGTCCTTTGTAAATAAGGTGTCCTTGGGTCCTTGGCAGTGCAGCCAGAATCCTGAGTTCTCTTGGCTGGAGCTACATTGGCCATGTGGGGCATCTAGTTGACCTGGTCAGATGTGGATGCCAAGGTGACCCGTGGAGGCTCTTTGGTGGTGGTCGGGCCATTATTTTGGTTGAGAGACTCTTGGCCTGCATCCCTCTTGTGACCCTAAACATTCTTCATTTTTGCATCCCATTATTTGAGCTTCTTTGGGCCAATTTAATTATTCGAAGCAAATAATATAAAAAAAGCTAAAATTATATTAAGATGGACAAAATCAGGAAAAATTGTTAATTTCTTTGTTGTTAGTTGTTTATGACTTAATTTGTGTTGTTTTTTGTTGTATGATCCCTTGATTTTTGTTATTGTTAGTCGTTGTTGGTTTGGGAGGTCAGATGTTGATATAATTTGGTTGTGTTTAGATGGTATAATGACTTACTGTTAGTTGTTGTTGGTTTGGGTGTTCAGATATTTATATTACTTCGTTGTGTTTGGATGGTGTAATGACTTCGATTATATCATTGGTGGTTGTATTATTGCGCGTCTTTTTGGTTATTGATTGTTGTTGATTTCGAAAGTTCATATTTTGATAGTGATTGGATTCATTTGTAGGCATAATGAGTAGGATAGTAATATTAATAAAAAAATTAAAAAATTTGTCATACAATTAGAGACAAAAATTCTTGGAGCTTAAAGACGGAATCAAAGACAGAAATATTTAAGAATTTACATATCGAATTAGAGACAGAAATAACAAATAAAAAGTTTGCCTTCAGAGACGGATTACAGACGGGATAGAAACAAAAACCTTATGTTTGGTTTCAGTTTTGGGCCCTCTCAGACAATTTATTAGCATGAAGGCAGCTGCTAATTTTTTTTATTATGTTATGTTCGTACCATTTTCAGTTTTTTATTATATATTTTCATTGTAAAGCATATAATTTTAAAATATATATATCTTCATTTTTTTATTCGTTTCAAATATTGTCGATCTTTTTCTTTGAAGGAAATAAAAAAATTGTTGCTAATGCTTTTTCATTCTTACTTTAAAACTTTAGTAAATGATCATTTAATATGAATAAGAGAATTTATATAATATGTTTTACATTTGTATTTTACTAATTGAATAAGAAAATATATAATTTTTCCAAGTGTTCTATACATAAACTTTATAAAGTATTCAATATTGAGTTTCAGTGTAAGTAAATTTGCATAGTGTACATATCAAGACGGTCATTAAAATATAACATACTTAAGTTAAACTTTATAAAAATACTATAAAATTTATAAATTTTCGTGAATAGTTTAGGGTCATACTAGTAAATTATTATGCAAGTTTCATTTGATAATTCAGTAATTATTATTGGAATTCATAACTGAAATTTGCAAAACATTTTCTTTACTGTACCAAAATTAATATATAACCCTCAAACATAAGTTTTTTTTTTTTTTGTTTTTGAACACACTATTACACTATCTCATAAAATCTCTACTAATTTTGTTTTTTGGCTCTCTTTCTTAAGGCAGCAAGGGCGACGAATTTTTCCCCCTTTTTTCATGATTTTGAGTTCTTCTTGAAGCATATTAGGTTGAGAATAAAAAAAAAATCATTTATACTAAACGATACTACAAAACGATTTAGATTTCTTTCACTGGATCTAATAATTTCTAGCAGGAGAGTTAGATCCATCTTCCCATGGTGTGGTTGTGCTAGATTTGAAGGGGTTCAACACTTTAACCCTCTACAAATCCAGAAAAAAAATCATAAAAACGTATATTTTCGTTGTTATGTTTTCTGTTCGTTTTTATTCATCTTTTGCCACCTATTAAACTCATGTTTGATTTTATGTTATACATTAATTTGTACCATTATGAGCGTCTTTTTACAATGGAAAACAAATACTTAGGAGTTTCACATGTTTATTATAGTACAAAAATAGATATAGATTTTCAAATACTCTCAAGTTTTGTAATATATAAACTTGCAACTTTCTCAATCTATTTAAAATTTCCTATCATAAAAACAGAAGCTATTGCAAACAATTGATCTCTAAAAACTTTTATTTCCTCTCCTTTTCCTTAATGCAGACGTTTATTTAGACTAACCGAACACATACCAAAATAATTTCCCTCCATGCTTAAGCAGAAGTAATAGTCTCAGCAAGGGCAGACAGGCAAAGAGTGTTGCATGTAAGAGCATTCAAAGATAAGGAAGTACCAAAGATGAGTCTTGTTAGACAGCAGCAGTGCCAATTGCCACGACGTTTCTCCAAATTCACCCGGTCGTGGAAGATGGAGACCGAAAAAACCAAAACTTCAGCTACATGACATTATAGGAAAGATATGAACAACTCTATCAAACTTCACGGCGACAATGGAGCAAGTAAGCCATAAACAAGATGAGATGATCCTGTTTTGTCTGCAGCATTTACAAGACCGTACAACACTGATTGGTTCTCTTAGCCTGCTTGTAAAACATCTGTTCCAAGAATTCCAATGAAGTTGTAGAATTAGGGCCAAGAAAAGTTCAATCAGTTGGAAACTGTCGTAAAGTGCACATAAAATGTGGCCATATAGAAATTGTGTCAAACATTGTTACTGCAGCATAAACAAAACTAAAGGGTTGTTGAATAAATAACTATTTTAAGCCATGAACACGACAAAGCCGAATTTATGGGGGGGAACAGTATTTTTTTCTTCCACATTAAAGCAATACCGGGCTGCAAGTTCTTAGTATTAGTTCATAGCTCGATTTTCAACAGTTTTATCCAGCGCAAATCGAGATTCAGAAAACTGAAAAAGGTTTAAGCTCAGTACTGGATTCAGCAAAAATAGAACTACAACACTGTACCAAACCTGAATCCCATACAAGAAATTCTCTGTGAAACACAAAGTGATAGACCGCATAAAAAACCTGATGTATCACTGGAAGAATTGTAATCTTAAGCAAACAAATTTGGATCTTGACATGGCGACAAAAAATAGGCAGAGGCTCTTAAAGCCGCTAAGGTTTTCTATATATAATTCTGGCATGTGAAATGATAAATCTCATAAAATTATAATGGGAATTCAAGTTTTACTAAATATAAGTTCATTATCATCTATTTGTTATGACCTTATTTAAAAAAGTAAAAAGATATAAACGTAATTAAAAGCCCACATACTAGTAACAGCGCTTGCGCTCAACCATGAGTCCATGTAAAATCCCTGATCAAGTTAAGCCACAAGGCCGACTTACGATCTGGACCCAGCTCCAACAAACAAAAAAAGGAAACACAAATTGGTTTTCAACACAATGGCACAGTGGAGTCATTGTTGATTCATTTTAATAGACAAATTTATAGTACAATTTAGTTTATTTTCTTAGCATGAAAGGTAAAACCAGAAGATTAAAACTACAGAACCTCAATCGCTCAACTCACAAAGAAAAAATTGTGCATATAGAGAAGTATCTTTTGCCTCTTCTGAGAAATTCAATCAGCCAAACAATTTCACTGCTTTGCAATAGGTTCTAAACCAAGAGATAGGTCGAAAAACTTCAGCAGTCAGCCCCAGCAAATATGAGATGCCCAACCAATCATTTCTTCAGTGATCATCATGGATCATAATGAAAATTTTTTGCCACAGCAGTAGAGAAATTTCCAGGAACTCAAAATCCAGAAACACTATTCCAATATAAGTTGCATGTCTAGCAACATTTATTTTTAATTGAAATATATTAGATGAAAGGTAAAATTAAGTGCATTTGCTCATTCTTTAGAGTGAATATGCAGAAAATTAAGAACTAGTTGCATGTGCTCTATTCACAGACTGGAAAATATTTCAGATAAAATCTAACTAGGCATACATACCTGAGAAGCTGCACTGAGATCTGAACTCTTCTCAACCAAACTGTCTAGCTTCACACCCCGTTCTAGAACACTGTCAATAGTCTTGTGCTGAGATAAAGGCCAAATATATTGTATGATATTATGACCAACAAGGATAAAAAGAATGAAGAAGCAATGCCATAAGAGATTAATTGAACAATTGAACAGCACTACTTTATCCAAGAGTTAGAGGAGTTAGAGGTATCTGACAATCTTAAGACCATACTTTTTAGCTTGTAAACAACGATACATTTAGGTGACTACTTGGCCAGTGCTAATAAAAGTTACATCAACTTGTAATATACAACAGCCATTGTTAATAAACAGCTACACATGAGCCATCACTTAAAAACCTTCAACTTAAGCTTCTGAAAGTTTTAAACACAGCAATAGACTTAATATCATGGAAAGCATATAAAAATCAAATAACATCTGGTAAACGGCCCAAGTGTTATTGCTTAGGATGTTAGATATATTATTCGGAGTAGTTGCAAGCACCATGGCAGACATCAGTGAGTATCTGCACCATCCATATAGTAAATAACCCGCAAGAACAATTTATGCTGTAGTATATCAATTTCAAACAACTAGCTATAATTGTTAGCTATCAGAAAAGGAGGAATATGCAACCAACATATTCTACAAACATAGAAAATAGGAGGACAAATAAGTGAAACATGTAATGCTCTTATTTCCTATCAAGTTTGCCTTTGAATAAATTATGGCCTATTCAAAATAGATGATTCTATTGGAGACATTTTGGGTAGCTTTTGATTACAAAAAGTTGATTTCCTGTTTGACAAAATCAAGCTGCAGCACTAGCTATCAACTACTTATTAACCCATTATGGAGTTTCCTAGTTCTTATTTCCAAATCCTATATTTCATTGAACAGATCACCGCTTATTGCTAAAATAGCCCCCAAAACCTAGAGATATATAGTGCCTCCTTCATGTAAAACTATGCTTTCAGGTTCTCATGCATATGCAATAGCATCAGAAAGCAGAAAGTGAGTATTTTGTCCAAAACCAGGTATCCCAAGACTGCCAAGTGACTCAGACGTGTGCATCAATGTCGGGTTGATGGGTGAAGATCTGTTGGGCTCTTAAGCAAGGATCTCTTTTTCATGTTTTAGTTTTCCTTGTAGCAGACAAACAAAAATATCATGCCAGTCAATGAATGTCAGCTAACTATGATAATCAAGGTAATAAACAATGGCACGGAGACACACCTATATGGGCAGGAAACTTTGGTAGAAGCAAGAGAAAAATACTCACAATAATAATTTTTGTTTCATCCAACTCCCGCTGGACTTTTAGCAGCTTGTCGGCCTCAGCAGGGTCCTAAACAGTTAGAAGCTCATAACGTACACGAATAGCAAGATTGGACAGAGTGCTCAAAACTCCTACCAATCATTTCTATTGATGATTATACATGCCTCAAATTTCCAATCAACAGCATGGAGAAAGACTTAAGTACCTGAAATTTGACCAGTGCCTCATCTAGATAGGGCCATTGTTCGGAATTATCAGCTTGTACAGTTTTCCATGAATCGCCAAAGTTCTTTTGGTATTCATCTAAGACCTGACAAAGAAGTCTCAAATTATTCAAGAAATAAAAATGCTTTCAGCATAGTATGTGCAAATACAGCGTCTACCTGGTTGAGCAATGAAAATGCACTTCGGACAGGGTAGTGATCATCCATAAAACCCAATGCACACAAGCCATTTCGATTGTACGAATGCACTTTGTATTCTGTTTCGTAAATAACCAAGATGTCAATCTTTTACAAATTCAGGGAATCATTTGTGCCTCATAGAAGTCAAGTAAATTTCTTGATAAACACAAAGTCTTCTACCAACAATCAGTCGACATGAACTTAAACAATGTTAGCTGACAAAATAAACCCTTCTGTATGCTGAAAACCTAAAAACACGTAGGTAAAATACAAATCAAGCACAAATAAAAATTCAAGGAGAGCTGGAACCAGTGATAGCTGTATTGGGGAGCTAGTCAGCCATCTCTTCCCAAAGTGATGGTTACAATAGTCACTCCTATATGATTCTACGTATATTTCAAGTGGGGTTCCTCTTATAAAAATGAAATAATACCCGGTTCCTTTCAGAAGCTTGGTATAAACAATGAACAATAGGACCACAAAGCTAAAGCTAATCAAAAGTTGCCACATAAAATTGTTTGTTTTTCAAATACCTTATACAACTAAATAGTGCTCCTCCTTATAAATTTTGGTACAGTGAAGAACATGTTTCGCAAACTTTGTGTGAGTTATTGGACAGTTTTCTTTGCATCTTGATTTTGAGATGGAAAAGGTGTTTCCCTGGGTTAATTTTAGCTAAAAACCTTAAATGAGCAACAAGTTTGTGGAGTAGACATTGTAAGAGATGCAAATGTGTTTGAGGGTTCAACTTAAAGCTTGGAATGAGGTCACATTTCGAATTTGGGGATAATTTTCAAGAAATTGGAATTGAGTTCGAGAGAGTGTGTATGTGTGAGTCAATTGAGAAGAGAGAGAAAGTGGGCAACATATCACAGCTGCTAAAAGAGGTCAATGCACGGACCTGACAAGAACATGTGAGGTGAAAAAATGCACCATGTCACTTAAAACCCAAGAAAACTTGAGTACGGTCAGAAAAAAAAGCAAAACATCATACAAATTTGCTTAATAATACCTCCGTCCCACATTTGAGAAGAAAGTGTAAGCAGTGTGCTTCCTATTCTTTATGTGCTTAAAAGAACTCATTAAATAGTGCCCTCCATGTTCTTAAAGTCAGAAATCTAACTTGAGTCCTCATAAGACAACCTCCCGATCAAATTTGTATTTGAAAAAACAAAAGAGAGAGAGGAAAAACCACAAAAACAAAACAAAAGGGCAGAACCAAAGGGCAAAAAACAGAAAAGGAAAAACAAAACAAAAAATCAATATAATACACCAATAGAGCCTGCCTACATGGTTGCGTAATAAAAACTCATCTTTTTCCCAGGAACACAATGTCCATAACCAATAACAGACCATTTCATTTATCAAATTAAAATTGTAATCTGTTATCTTGCAAATGAATCAAAATGTCATGTTTTGTAAAGCCAACATATGACCTTTCATCACATACTTCATAAAAATCTGGGAAAAGAATGAAAAATG